>NC_081550.1:6120733-6134784 GCF_901000735.1 Corylus avellana
ACATTTTGAACATCATATGACTCTTTCAAAAACGGTTGTTAGTTTGGAGGGTGTTTCTTTTTTTTTTTAAAAAAAAATATTATAATATTATAATATAATGTTATTCTTTACACTCATTTTACTTTTAAATGACTATTAATCACATAAAAAAAAATTAAAATACACCACATAAGCCGATGTTACTCTTATTATAATATTTGTAACACCAACAATAATAGAGAAGGTGCCTAAATTAAATTCTGTAAATCATGTGCTCCACGGATCTGTCCCAACAAATTTCGAACGGTCCACCACTTATTAGAAGCATGTGAATTATATAAAAACTCTCAACCATTTTATTTATCCAAATAGCACAAATAATTATTGAAAATCCGAACACGTGCTACACGAGTCACACGACTCATATGTGTCACATATATATGACACGTCACGTTCCCACATTATATGGTTCAAAAGTAATGAATTCAGGCAGTGGATTCTGCATCGTCTTGTCTAGTACTTATCGTGGATTTCCCATAAAAAAAGAAGAAAGTCATCATAGAAAAAGTGACTAATTGCTCAATTTCACAGTTAATTTGGAAAATTCAGAAATCCAGTTATCATGGATTATGCAGATATGCTTATTTAAATTCGATTATATATGTTGATGCCCAAATTGAATGGATTGATTGTAAAGTCGTTATATAAACATATGTCAAGTCCTATATTGAATTATTTAATTATGAATTATATAGATTTCGGTAATGTAAATTTTTTTTCAAGGAGTTTTAATAATGATTAATTTTGTTTTTTTTTAGTTTTTCCTAATAAAAAAAGGCAGGTAAATAGCTCCCCAACCTACCCACCCCCTCCCAAAATATAAAAAATCCAGTAACTTTACTTTAAACCACTGAATTATCATCTGATTTGAAAAATTCTATTCAAACTTCAAAATCTCTCAATTTGAACCATTGAACTTTCCATTACAGTCAATTTGAACCCTTCCAAGTGAAATAATAACGTTTATATCCCTAACTTTTTTTTTTTTTAATTTTTTATAAAATTTCAAATTTACCCTTAATTTCAAATTAAAAATTTTAAAATATATATTATTAAAAAAATCACAAGGTGAACACATGGTTGGGCTACCTTGTGACGTTTTTTTTTTTTTTTTCAATTTTTTCTTTTTTAATAAAAAGAAAATTGAAGGGTAATTTTGTCTTTTTAAAGGTTTTAACTGCAAAAATTGCAGAGGGGGTTCAAATTGATTGCAATTGAAAGTTCAGAGGTCTAAATTGAAAGGTTTTAAAGTTTAGTATGGTTTCTCAAATTGAATGGTAATTCAAGGGTTTAAAGTAAAGTTACCCCTAAAAAATAAAAACCCAAAAGAACAAATTACAATCTCATATGTTCTCCAAGCTGACCTAATTTTATAAATATACAAAATTTTATGCCTAAAGTTGAGTTGTTACTAAAATTTATAAAGATAAATGGGCACAAACCATGAAAGTATGGCACTATTATTTTCAAATAAAATACGTTTACTTGATTAATTTAGATATCTTTGAAGTCCTAAATTAATAATAAAGCTTGAAATTTCGGAACCATCCCTTTTCAACATTTACATTCAATTCAATAAATGTTTAGCTAAAATTTAGTTTAAAAAACACATTTTTTATTTTAGGTACCAATTTTTTCAAAGCAACTATGTTCCGCTCAACATTTTAGCTATTTACTCTTATTATTATATTTTAAATATTATTTCTTTATCGATTTTCATTATTCTCAAAGAAAAGAGAAAATCGAATTGTTATTATTTTTTATTCATTTAAGTTATGCATACTTGTAAATTTGTTGAGCACTATAGCAGCTAGTCAAATCTTTAACCAAAATAACTAGTTGAATTGAAAGCTTTGTTTGGTACTTTTTGCTGCCGGACTAACCAAAATTACCTTTTAACTATTTTGGGTAGCCCTATAGCAAAAGTTAGGAAAAAAGAAAAGAGTCCCATTGGACTAACCACTTGGGCTAAGTGCTACAATTTGTTGAAAATTATAATTCAAGCATTAAAAAAAAACACCCTAATAAAAATATACATACGGGTCTTTCCCTTCTAATATAAAACTCTCACATATCTACTCAAAAAATAAAAAATAAAATAAAATGAAACTCTCATCTTCTATACGAAGGATTATGAAGTGGAGGTTGCCTTTCTCCAGCTGGCCGTTTCATATAGAGAAATGCTTGGCTTTACTAAAAAGTTAATCTTTTGACAATTTTAATCTTAGGTGGCATGGTTTATTTTAAAATTAATAGATTTTAAACAATAAATTAATAGATTTTTGAAAAATAGGTCATGTCACCTAGAATTAAAATGACAAAAAAATAAACTTTTTAATGAAGTGAAGCATTTCTCTTTCAGATAAGTGCAGAGATTATTATTATTATTATTATGTAGTAGATAACATTGAAGGAACTTGAGAGGATGTTTGACATAAAATGTTTTATTTCAAAAAATATTTTTTGATGTTTGGCTCGTACAGAAAATGAGCAAGTAACCTTTGGCGGAGGTTCGGCGAACTTTAATAGTAGTTGAGCAAACTTGAACGAAATTTAAAAATCGAAACTCAAAAAAACTTTTATGGCAAACCAAAAATAATAGTGTTAGAAATGAGTCTTGGGCCTAATTCAACTCAAAAATTAGCTCAAGAGTTGAAGTTTCTCCTCACCCTTATAAATGGGTAATTTCCTTAATACCCAAGTAATGTGGGACTTTTAACACGTCCCCACACGTGTGATGGGAGGACATCCAAGCTAACACTTGCAGCAATGAGAGACGGAGGGCCACAGCCAATTGGGCGAGACTTTGATACCATGTAAAATATAGAAAAAGTGATGAAAGTTTTGTAAAGAGAAGAAGAAGAAAGGGAAGAAGAAGAGAACACAAAGGACTACATCTTTATTCAATGATTTCCATTGTTACAAGGGAAGATAATATATAGACTAATGAAGAAAAACCCATTTCATAAATCATAGAGTAAAATCTGGAGTAAGCAAGAAACATGGGGAGGAAATCACAGGATTGTAAATTAGTGGGATATGCTTGATTTGTTCATATTTTATCCTTTAACACTCTCCCGCAACTGATGATAGGAACTTCCTTCAGTTTGGTAAACAAAAAGGCAATTGGTAGTAAGTCCGTTGAATCTCGCCATAAACCACCGGAGACGGTTGGATTTCGCAGCAAAAACACCAAGGGGCAGTCAAATCTCGCTGCAAATTACGAAGGGACGGTTGGATTTCGCCGCAAATACCAAGGGGCAGTTGAATTTCGCCGCAAAACCACTAATGGGCGGTTAGATTATTTCACCGCAAAATACCAAAAACTTTAAGGCTACCCACAGAGACTTTGGAAACACCTTTTGGGGCACAATTGACCCCCCTCCGCCCTTTTTTTTTTTCCATGGAATACAACTCATCAAAGAAATTCTGCACTGCTAGTCACATGGGCTACCCCTCTTGTTGTCCTTCGTGTGAGAAGAAAAGAGAGGAGATAGGAAGTCCATCACACCTTCTGAAGCAAGAAAAAAGAAAAGAAAAGAAGGCTTCTGCAAGCCAAAACACTAAAAATAGAAAGATTTCATGTGGGAGTAGAAGGAGTTGATGGAAGAGCGGTGCGCCAAGCTGATCAAGGGAATCATGGGGTGCTTGATGGTTGGGCAGCTATTGTGCTGCCCGGTGAAAAACCAAGATAAAAAAATAGGCTAACAAGCTCTCATACTATATTAGAAATGAGTTTTGAGTTTAACTCAACCTAAAAGTTAACTTAAGAATTAAGGTTTTTCCTCATCCTTATAAATAGACAATTTTTTTAATACCGAACCAATGTGGGACTTTCAACAAATAAAAAAAAAAAGTTCATTTGTTCCGACAGCCGTGCCTATTTACTCGAGGTAAGGCACAACCCATAACTCAAATTCAGACAGTTTACTAAGATCCACAAGCTTCTTTCGTTGGGGACCCCAATAATACAGCACCATTTAAGTCCAACACATAACCCATTACTATGAAGTCCCACCATGGGACCCAAAATCATTTTCCAAGTAAATAAATAAGTGGGCCAAGGCCCATATTGCGTGTTCAGCTTTAAAATATCGTACTTTGAATTGAATGTTAAGGTGGCCTCTCTTCTTCTTTTCTTCTTCTTCACAAAAAGAGTCAAAGAAAATGGGCATCAATCGGTTGACTCTATTGCGTGTGCTCTAATTACTATTATATATATTACCTCAATAATTTGTTTCTGATCCAACCTTCGCGCTTCCTCTCTGTCTCTGACTCTCTGTTTATCTTTGCGTGAGAGACAGATCGAGATGGGTGCGCTGCGACCAAGCTCCATAGCTAATGAAGGAAACGATGCACAAATCCATGAAGATGCACACCATGATGATCAGAAGGACCTTGATGCTGGTGCTCTCTTTGTTCTTAAATCCAAAGGTGATCATTACTTTGGTGGTAAAAAAAAAAAAAAATAGGATCATGGGTGCACAGTGGATACCATTTGACAACTTCAATAGTTGCTCCACCTCTGCTGAGTCTTCCATATGCTTTTGCCTTCCTTGGATGGGCGGGTGGAATTCTTTGCCTCGTCATCGGAGGCCTCGTCACTTTCTATTCATACAACTTAATCTCTCTGGTTCTTGAACACCATGCTCAGCTGGGTCATCGCCACCTCCGCTTCAGAGACATGGCTCATGATATCTTGGGTAACACTAACACCCCTTTTCTTACTTCTTGCTTACTTTCCTCTTCCATATTTTCTTACTCTGTCTTTTTTATTTATTTTTATTTTTTAAAAGAATTGATTATCACTGAGCTAATTTCTTGGGTTAAAAATTAATTTTCTTACATTTAACTGTATATATTGTACTATATTATTTAAAATATTTAAATCATTTTCAAACATATTTATTGTAGAACTTGTACCCTTCCCTATTAAACCTAACCCGATTAGGATCCTCTACCATTTTAATTAAAGAAATAATAGATTTTTAAATTGCGTAATTTTAATTGTTCTTAAGAAAAATGCTACATATTAATATTGTGGTATATTTCAATTGAAAATTACGTATATTTTCATAGGTTCTTGCTTTCTATATTATAAAAAAGCTTCAATCAAAAATTCGACTTTTAATTTTATAAAAAAGAAGCGTCTCTACAAAAATAAAAATGAAGTCTTTTGAAACGAAATTTTTTTCGGTTACCTTTATAACATGCTACGTTTTTAATAGATAGCAAACATTTCAGTAACTAAAAATGACATAAAGTCATAAATTATATAAGAAAAATGCTATACATCTCAAATTTTTTTTCTCAAAAGTTGGTTCATAAATGATGTGTCATCATCTTATGAGTTTGTGACACTTTTTAAAATAATAAATCTCATGAGATTGTGACACATTATTTGAGAACTAATTTTTAGAATAAAATTTTAGTATGTGTACAAATTATAAAAAATAATAATAATAATAATAAAAAAAATAATCGAGAATTCTGAACCAATCCCTGCACGTCATGTGTGATGATAAGGTGACGCGTAACTCCACGCGCTTAATTAGGAGACATGTAAATGAACTGTCGCAGTATGGTGCTTTTTTCCACGCTTAAAACGAAAGGTCAGAAAGATATTCTCGGATTCCCATGATTTTGTTAGATTTCTTATAAAGTTCTGACCTTGAATTTTTAATAAGGTAAAGTCCAGTTAATTCCTTAAACTATCACATTAATAATCATTTATTTTTTAAATTATCAATTATGATAATTTATCTTCTAAACTACCAAAACAATGACAATGTACCTCCCAATACTAACAAAATAATGAAATTACCCTTATAAAATTTTCAATAAGACAAAAATATCCTTAAAATTTTTTTAAAAAATTGAAATTTAGTATTTTTTATTTTTATTTTAGGAAGGGTAATTTCATCATTTTTAAAAAAAATTGGAATATATTGTCATTGTTTTGGTAATTTAAGAGGTAAATTGTGGCCATTGATAATTTGGGGGATAAATTGTCATTGGAAAGGGGGTTAAATGGACTTTACCCTTTTTAATAAGTTTAGTTATTATTTTTAATTTAAATTAATACAATATAATCACGTAAAACCAAAGAAAATCTCTCAAAATAAAAAAATAATAATAAAAAAAAAAGAAGAAGATATTTTTGGCCTAATACGTTAAGAATCTCTTATCTATCTCTGATTTGTCCCCTAAACTTTTCATTTTCAAAGAAGTGATGCATTACACCACGACAGCCTACATTAAGTTGAAAATTCGACCACGTGTTCCTCGATTACGGAAATTAAAAAATTTAAAAAATCCCTTTACGCCAACTCTTTTTTTGCTTGACTTTTCTCTTTTGAACAAATTCAATGCATATCCACAAATTTTTTATTTGTGGATTGATATTTTCAGTAATTTAAATTACTAATAATAATTTAGACAATAATTATAAAAGATTTTATATAAAACTTACCTTTCAAATTTATACAAATTCATGATTGCCCATTGTAATACCGGACTTGGATTTCCACAATCCAATTGTAGGGAATTGCCTACAAGTAGTCTGAACGTCGGATCAGGATTTTGTACAATTTCTTTAAAATTGTAGATTCTCAAATGATGTAATTTATGAATTTTATGAATCGTCGCTTGAAAAATGCTATCTATTTAAATGTGTTATGTTGTTGAGGTAATCCAAAAGATTTTTTTCCTCCCAAAATGCTTCATTTTGTAGATATGCTTCTTCTTCGTAAATCAAAAGATAATTTTTGGTTCAAAGCTATTTTACAACATAAATAGCAATAATTTGATGAAAATATACTGAATTCTTAACTGTAACATACCACATTTTTAACGGGTACCATTTTTTGAGCATTTTGATACTTAAAAATGGTCAAAATTACGTAATTTAAAATTTTATTTTTTTTAAAAAATTGTAAAAGATCCTAATATGAACGTACATTGTTGCCAAGAAAATTAAGATAAAGGATTGCAGCATTAACCCATTGAATATGGCAGGACCCAGATGGGGCAGGTATTATGTAGGCCCAATTCAGTTCATGGTCTGCTATGGTGCTGTTGTTGCTTCTACACTTCTAGGAGGACAATGCATGAAGGTTAAATTCCTACTCTTTTCTTACATTATTGGCCGAGGTTGGGGGGTGATAATAGCTAATTAAGACCATTTATATTCCTTTTTTCTTTTTTTCTTTTTTTTTTTATTTGCAGGCAATTTACTTACTAACCAACCCGGATGGAACTATGAAGTTATATGAATTTGTGATCATATTTGGGTGCTTTATGTTGATTTTAGCTCAAATCCCATCATTTCACTCGCTGAGGCACATCAATTTGGTGTCATTGGTTCTCTGCCTGGCCTATAGTGCCTGTGCCACTGGTGGTTCCATTTCTATCGGTAAATATTATTCATCCGAAAGCAGACAGATTAGAATCTCCAACAATTAATTGTTCAAATTGTTTTCAATTTGTACAGCACATTGTGAGAGAGCCCACATCCGCTCAAATAAAATGTTAGGTTGTCTCGCCACTTACTTGGGCAGTTGGGTCTCATTTTGACTTTCTCACACGTGTTTCCCAAATTGCTATAAATCTTGATTCAAAGTAGGCACATACGGATGGCCCAGATGGGGATCCACAACAATTTAAGTAACTATTGTGATATAAGATTTCATAATGCGGAATATATACATAAGCAATGTGGGACAAACTCACATATTCTTTAACATGTGAGAGAGTCCATATGAAATCCATTTGCTTTAATAGGTGCTCAAAATTTATTTAAACAAGTGAATCTCATATAAACTCTCTCACCTTGGTTTGGTTGTCAAGAATCTCAATACGGCAATTCCACACAAGAAACACATTAGAAAAGTTGATTAAAATTTACTAAAAAGCATGGATTAATTTTATCAGGATCTTCCTCCAAGGGGCCAGAGAAGGACTATTCCCTAGAGGGCAATACTGAAGATCGCATATTTGGGGTCTTCAATGCAATCGCCATCATTGCCACAACATATGGCAACGGAATAATTCCTGAAATTCAGGTTTGAAGTAATTCAATCTTGGTTTTCACATTCTTAATTTAAATTCAAGTGCAATTTAAGGAGCAAGAATCAGAGTTTTTTTTTTTGTTTGTTTGTTGGGGTATATAGGCAACGCTAGCACCACCAGTGAAGGGGAAGATGTTCAAGGGACTGTGTGTTTGTTATACAGTAGCCACGGTGACTTTCTTCAGCGTAGCCATCTCTGGGTATTGGGCATTTGGTAACCAAGCCGAGGGCCTCATCCTCACCAACTTCTTGGTCGATGGCAAAGCTTTGGTCCCCAAATGGTTCATTTTGATGACCAACATCTTCACCATTCTCCAGCTTTCTGCTGTCGGTGTGGTGAGCACATCTCTCTCTATATATAATTTATAAAAAGACAAATTTACCCTTTAGATTATTTATTTTTTTTTTAAAAAAAAAGGAAAGAAAATGAGTAGTGAGTTGGGTGACCCACGACCTGGCCGTAGGTCATTCAAAGCGATTTGTTTTTTTTAATGAAAAAAAATAAATAAATAAAAGGAAACTTCAATTACTCCTAAATTGTCACCCATTTTATAATGTCTCTTATAAAGTTCAAAACCTTTCAATTTTCTATATCGATTTAATTTTTTTTCAATGTCAACCGTCCATTAAAATTTTCCGTTAAATCCTAAACAAATTGGGTATTTTGGGAATTTTATTGGGATTTAACGAAAAATTCTAATAAGGGAGACATTGACAAAAATTAAAAGTTCGATATACTAAATTGAAATAAATTTAACTTTAGTGGAGACATTGCAAAAGTGACAACAATTGAAAGGGGTTTAATGTCACCCTTCATGGAGAGCACTAAAATGTTTTTAATTTTTGGGAAAATTTCACTTAAAAGGGGCTAATAGTTAGAAAACTGATAATTTTGCAACAATACATAAAACGACATGGTTTTGCACAGGTATACTTGCAGCCCACAAATGAAGTGCTTGAAAGCACACTTGCTGACCCGAGAAAGACCGAGTTCTCGGCCCGAAACACCATCCCAAGGTTAATTGCCCGGTCACTATCGGTAGTGATAGCAACAACAATAGCCGCAATGCTTCCATTTTTTGGGGACATCAATGCTGTCATCGGAGCATTTGGTTTTATGCCGCTTGACTTTATATTGCCGGTGGTGTTCTTCAACTTGACATTTAAACCGTCAAAGCAGAGCCCCATTTTCTGGTTGAACGTTACTATTGCAGTTGTTTTCTCGACATTGGGGGTTATTGCGGGGATTGCCGCCGTTAGACAAATTAGCCTTGATGCCCAAAACTATCGGTTATTTGCTAATGTATGAAGTAGGGACAGGTATCGGTGTCGGTAGGGGCATTTTCGCCTACTAATTCGTAAAAGTCGGTTAATTAAACGACTTCATAGCGACAAGAAATAGTTTCGACTTTTTCGGTTATTCGGTTAGTCGGTAAATAAGTGGCCGATCAAGTCTGTTAATTGTCGGTTATAAATTTTTATATTAAGAATTATCAATTTTCTTGTAACCTACAGAATCAGAATATGCTATATAAATAAAAAGAAAAAGTAAATTCATGGAACATGGACCAAAATAATAACCACAAATCAGCTGGACAATTAACCGGTAAATTAGAGAAAGGTAAGCGTAGTTCCATATTTAATTTTTCTTTAGCATATTATTCGTCTGAAACTTTTTACATCTAAAACTCAAGGTTTTTTTTTTTTTTTTTAACTAAAAAGTTAAATTTAAATATCATATTTGTAATTTTCATTAAGACAAGATATGGGAGAATTGACAATTACCACTTAAAATAGAATGAAACTCTAATATTTCATGGAAATTGTAATGTTCATAGGAATCTTAGTTCTCAAGAATCTCGTCAAACGAATACCCAAATATTCATTTTCAAAAATCAAGAACTCGTATCCTAAAGTCTCAAGTATGGACACACCTTAAGTTTCATAACTAACATGCCGATACATACAAAAAAAAAAAAAAATCTAAAAATTTGAGTGGGGGGAATTGCCCTCCATTGGTGATTTTTAAGCGAGGAGTAAAGTAAATAGGACCTGCTTCGATATAAAACTACAAAAAATAGTAAATCCCAGATATAGTTCATTGGAAAGTATAGTATGCACCTTCAATGAGAAGTAAGCAAAGCTGCTTTCAATTTCAGCTTCTGTCTAAACCACACTAATATAAGACCTAACAGATCAAATAAATTTGTCATTGTCATTAGAGAGAGAGAGACCTTAATATCTAAGGAGAGAAACTGGGGTCGAAGTCAGGGAATGTTCTGAACTGTTGTGGGGCAACCAGACCAAAGCTATATGGAGGAAAAGGGTTCATGTTTTGATTCAAAGCAAAGAAATCAGATCCTCCATGGACTGGTGGTTCCAAGAATGTAGATGTCGGTGTAGTGCAATTATCATCACCATCAGTAATATCAGAAATATGACTGGGAACTCTAATCGAATCCGAAACACAAGGAATACCGGCAGCCGTGGAGGACTCAGATGAGGGCCTCCTTTCGATTTTCTTACTGATGTTTTGCTTAAAACTGCCAACAATGAGCTGATAAATCAAGAGAACCCAAAATAAGTCTGACAGTAATTATCAAGCTAACAATGTAAGGGCTTGAAGTTACAAGCAAGCACAATTTTTATTTGTTGGAATCTATTTTGGTGGTACTCAATAAGGGATTATGATCTTTCTTTTGATTCTAATAAAGTGACCCTAACTGATCCACATTTGTAGCCTTTTGGTCACTTAAGGAATCACTTGAAGGAATCCCAATCTTAAAAATATTAGAAAAGCAAGGCCTAGCTTACTTGTATGGGTTCGGCCGCAATCAGTGCACCTACGACAACACCACCAAAAACATTGCCATTAGGTTTGGCCAATGAGATTCTTAACATGCCATTTATGCGACGTATACCACCCGTTTCAGAAAATGTATATGATCCAGATAAGCGCAAAATCTCAAAGCGACCCTGCATGAAAGAACAAACAAAAACCTTTAAATTTCTAATTTCTTATGTATGAATTAGAACCTACAAATTCATTTTCCGCATGGCACCAAAGTGGACCTAAAGGATTCAAATATTCAAAATGATGGTTGTTAAACATATGAATTATCAATTCCCTTTCGAGATTTTTAGTTTGTCAATCATAACATGCATCCTTCAACGCCATGCCTGTTGGAGGGTTTTCACTAACACAAAGAACATTTTCATCCAAATGGTAACAGTGACACAACTTAAATGCACTAATTTGATTGAAACTTCATTGGACTAGGCAGTCTTGATAATTTATAGTAACCATGTTCTTGGCAAATGTAGACAGCAACTGACAAAGAGAAAACTCAGACAACAAATATAAAAGAGTAGGCAAGGACACAACAATACCTGAATACCAGATACCGGAATGCAGTAATCATGTTGTCGACTGTATACTTATATTCCTTTTCTTTTTTTCCTTTGGTGGGGTGGGGGGTTGAATGAATTGTGTTAACCGTATTCAAAATATTGTACGTAGCAAATTCTATATGGCAATCTTTTTGTCGTGATGGAATCCCTCTTTCCCAATCATGGCATTTATCAGGAACATGTCCCACAGAGACTGGTTTACCCAAAGATGCGGGTGGTATCATCTAGGAAGTAGTCTTCCAAAATAAACGGAAAGAGAGAAATAATTACATACAAAATGTGTGTATATATATAATCTAGAGAGACAGAGAGAGATGTATGTATCTGCATGCCTGCATGTGTGTTGGTTGTGTGCATATTTATATACGTAAGCATGTGTATTTTTGTGTCTACAGACTGACAAATAGTACAAACTCCTTAACTGCTATTCACATGCTCATAAAATTCAGCAGAAGTTAATTTCAGGGTCTTAATAGACAGATAATTTTTTTTTTTTTTTCTCTACTTCTTTAAGAAAGAAGGGGTAGAGTGGCGGTGGACTTTTCCATTTCTACCCAACATCACCAACAAATTACTAAAATGAAAAATAGACTACCATATAGGATGTAGTCTATAAAACTAGTAAAACAAATAGGTAAGATATCTTTATGAAACGCATGAAATCCAAAAATACTAGCCATCCAACAAGTCCTGAAAAAGAAAAAATGAGGGGAACAGGAATGATAAAAGAAGATTCACAGTACATCATATTTCATAGTACCACCGCAAGGACCAGGTTCGTGAATTACAACACTGCAGAGCACACCAGTAGCAGAAAGAATACTAACTCCCAGAGGACCCTGAGAAAGTGATGATATTCTACTAGCGATATCCTGCAAATGAAAACACATAATGTCTTGATGTACCATTACTAGAATAGACAATATGCCAAGTAAGAAACTATAATATGAAATGACCAAGAAAATTCTCTCACATCCATCTAATATTACCTCACCGGGGTTTACAATGATTACATGAGGGGTTATATTTCCTCCTGTTGTGTCTGCAGCAAAGTTACCTGCATTAAAAGGAATTCACATGTGAAAAACAAATAAATCTATTTGATAAAAATATATCTTACCAAAACAATTATACCTAATAAATTGAACACCAATGGGAAAGCTAAATGCCATTTTACAACAGCTTATGTTACAAGCCTTTGGGTATGAGAAATGCTACATGAACTTCCTATGTTGTAGTGGAAAGCTGACGTGGCAACTATCACCTTAGAGAGTAAGCACTTGTGGGTATAAAAGAGGAGGTTTGTGTAGCATTTCTCTTTAGCTATTGCTTAAGAAAAATGCTCTTAAGCTTTATCTACTCTTGGTCCAGTCTTGCCAATTGTTGTTCCGTTACTTTCTTTTTTCACTCAAATGAGGGTGTTTCATCCAGATAAGCTGCATATTTTCCTTCTCTATATTAACTGGAATTGCATACTTCCCTTGAAAAGCTATGATATTAATTTCCCACCATAATTATTTTTAATTCTTTTCCAAGCGTGATGATTCTTCTTCAAGACTAGCAATCTGCCCTTTGAGCAGAGTAATTCCCAGTTAGAAGCAATCTCAGAATCATTTATCTCAATTTCTGATCTGGATCAACCATATTCAGCCATATTCTTTCTAAGAAACTCACTTAGAAATCAAAAGGTTTTTTACAACTTATCCACTCTTGGTTGAGTCTCAGCAACCACTGTTCCATCACCTTTTTTTTTTCAATTCAAGATCAGGATATTTTCTATTTCTTCCACTAATACTAAATTTTCAGAATTTGCTGCCTAAAACGTAATTTATGCCTAAAATGAAAAGCAAACAAGTTAATTTGACGGAATGAAAAGCAAAAAATGAGAAGACAAAGAAGGCCACAACAGATCAGTGGATGGAGGCAATTTGATTGAAGGAGCCTGTGAATCCAGGGGCATGGAACTCAAACTTTAATTAACCACCAACTCCATCTATTTAAGTTGAGGGGAATTTTCATCAGCATCATCTCCTTGATCAACTTGGAAAAGTTCTCCGAGGTTGAGAGTCTTAAAAGGTTTTGATAAGTGATAACTTGAGTTTCATTGATATAGTAAACTGAAAACCTTTAGGCTAAGTTTGGCATACTGGAATGATGATTCCTTAGGAATAGGAATAGGAATGGGTATTAACAGGAATTCAAGAAGCTCGAGTTGAATGATCTTTTGTTTGTTTATAACATAAGAATGACCAAATTTTTTTAACTAAGGCTCCGTTTACTTCGACGTAAAATGATTTCCAGAAAATGATTTTCGTATTTTGCGGTGTTTACTTCGACGTAAAATAGTGGTCAATGGAAAATATTTTCCTTTTGACCGAAAATTCTTCTTTAATTTTAGGAAAATGGTTTACGGTTTTGAAAACCGTAAACCATTTTTCGACTATGAGCATCTTATTCTTAAATTGATGGATCTTGCCAAGACCCGCCTAGAACCTCGTCGGGACTTGACCGGGTCCCACCCGGGACTCGCCC
>NC_081550.1:6134884-6140678 GCF_901000735.1 Corylus avellana
TTTTTTTTTCCAAAACTTTTCCCATTTTTCCTCGCATGTTCTCCTTTTCCCAAAACTTTTCTCACATTTAATAATATTTAAATGATATAGATAAAAATATAGCTAATCGGATGTGGATGCATTTAAAAATTTATTAGTTAAACTAGATAAAAGTGAGTTTTGAAGAGTTATTTTACATAAAAATTTAGCTCCTCCATTAGGAATGTTCTTTCCCCGCTCAAACTATCACTCCAATGACAATCTACCCCCTAAACTATCAATTACAACAACTTACCCTTCAAACTACCAAAACAATGACAAAGTACCCCCCAATGCTAGCAAAATGACAAAATTACTCCTATACAAATTTCAATAAGACAACAATACCCTTAAAATTTTGAAAAAAAAAAATTAAATTTTAGTATTTTTGTTTTTATTTTAGTTAGGGTAATTTCGTCTTTTTTAAAAAAAATTGGGGGTATATTATCATTGTTTTGGTAGTTTGGAGGGTAAATTGTCGCAATTGATAGTTTGGAGGGTAGATTGTCATTAGGGTGATAGTTTGAAGGGGTTAAGTGGACTTTAATCTTTTTTTTTTTAAGCGTAAACGGCGAATTTTTAAATGACGTGATTTTTTTAAAAAAAGTTGTTTCAATAAAAAAAAAAAAAGCATTTAATATATATTAAATGCTTCTTCTTCTTTTTTTTTCTTTTTTTTTTTAAGGTTATTGCTGTTAATCCCCGCAAGCGAGAGATGAAAAGACAGGTAGTTATTAACCTTCCGCTAATCATTAACTGCACTAATCGCATTAACCACTTTTGAAGGTGGTTAGGAAAAATCATTAATCACCTAGGCGGTTACAGTTAGCAGTTTAAGGTATTTTCAAAACAGCTAACCGTTAACCGGTTAACGGTTAGCTATTATATATATGAAACGAGGTCGTTTTGGTTTTTTTCTTTTAATTTTTTAATTTTTTTTTTAAAAAAAACGGTTATTAGGGTTATTAACCGCTAACTGCCCGCTTAGGCGGTTAGCGGTTTTAGCTAATAACCGCTAACTATGACCTTATTTTCACCCCTACTGTGAGTGCCAACAACTTCAACTCCACGGAGGAGAAAAATGGCTAAATCGCATTTCTTTTTTCTTACCCAAAACAAATGAAGCAATGATAGAGTATAATGAACCTTAGCTTTACCACGACCAGCCAATATGTTGTAAACACCGCAGTTGCTTACGGAGATTCTTGCGATTTTGGGAAGATGACGAAAAAATACAAGCTACCATTACATAATCTGGGGCAGTTATAACCGCCCCGCAACTGCTAACTGCTTATAACCGTTAACCGTATAACCATATAACTGCTTTGGTAAACAATTATAAAAAACTGTTAACCACTTAAGACAGGGCGGTTAGCTGTTTTAGGGGTAGGAAAAATTGGTTAATAATTGCTAACTGCCTACCTTTATATATAATAATATAAATATAAATATATATTTTATATTAAAAATATAATATGAAAACGACGTTGTTTTGGTGTTGAACACTAATGATGTTGTTTTAAATACAAGTTAAAGATTGGGTTTCATCATATTCATTGTTTTTGAAAACATATTGACCCAAAACTATTTAAAATAAGCCAAAAAAAATATGCACTATGAAGGCCCAAGGCACCTTAAAAAGACCAAAGCTCATATTAAAAAAATTGGTTATTAAACTGCTGGTTATAAAATTAGCTACTAACCACCTAAGCGGAGCTTATTAAAATCTAATAATCGCGTTAGGCAGTTGTGGTTATCGATTTTAACCAATAATCCGCTAACCACAACCGCTTGTACACTCCTAAAACTAAAGTTCAAGCAATTTAGCGATAAAATTGATAGATTGGTTTGAATCGATTTTGGGTTTTTATTTATTTATTTGGAGTTAGTAATTTTTAATTATTTTATGCACTCCACTTGACACAAAAAAATATAGATTACTTGTGATATACAATCACATCATAAGATATACTGATTTGGTTAAAATATGCGGCATGAGAGTCATATACCATTATTTTAAGTGAAGTGACATAAATTTCCGTCGAAAAATGGACGAAAGTGTCAAATGAGTATTTCGCTTAAAAATGTATTCGACTTGTTACACTTTTAAAAATTGAGTTGGTGGTTTGATAATGGCCATAACTAAATGTACCAAAACCAAATTCAAACCTTAATAATATAAAAGAAGTATAATAATTTTATTTTGTCTTTTTTCCCTCAAATCCCAAGTCAATTTTTCAGAAATTGTTGCTTAGAAAAAAGAAAAATAATTAAATAAAAAATTGTCAAAAGGGCATTCTTGGGAGACGAGAAAACAATAGTCCCTGTATAAATACGTGCTGAGCGACGTGTAGTTTCCTCACCATTGCGCTACTTCCCAAGAATCCGAATTCAATCTAACAAATTTCATTTTCTCTTCTGGCGCCTTTTGCACTGTACGTACTTATTCAAACTCTTTCTTCGTCTTTGTCAGAGCCAAACACACTCTCTCTCTCTGTTTAACTTGGTTCTCATTTCCTTTGAGAATTCTCTTGGTTTTCTCTTGGTCCATGGAGGTAGTGCCCGATGTTGATGGGCCGGGCGTGGGCGTGGGCGCAGAGAAAGCTGGGCCAGTCGTAGCGGTGGGCTCAGGAGAAGGGTCGTCCGGCCCAACAGGCTTAGGAGGTGTAGTGAAGAGGAGGGGGAGGGGGAGGGGGAGGGGGAGGGGTAGGGGCAGCCTAGGAAGTACGATCGATGGGGGCAGACTGGGCCTTCCGTCTGCAATGTCTGAGACCCTGTTCTTGCCTTCTTGGGGTGAGTTTCTTGCGCTTCGTGCAATTAAAAAAAAAAAAAAAAAAAAGGTCTTGATATCTAATTTTGAGTTATAATTCGATATTTTGTTGTATGGTATATATCCGTTTTGAGTCTCCTTTTTAGAGTTTCTTAATTCTGCTATTTGGGTTATTTTCAGTTTTTATTGTTATTGTTGTAATGTTGTCATTGTCTTTAGTGGTACAATAATCATGTATGGTGGTGGGTATGGAAGTTTTGATGTTATGGACTTAGTGAATTTATCTGGGTTGATAAAGCTAGGCTCTTCGAGGGCCTTGTAAGAATTCCCACAAAGTTTTTAGATTATTTTATTTTTATTTTTTAACTAGAATGATTTAAGGGTGGGTTGGGACAACCATGTTAAATTTGTAGTATAGTTATACGATAAAAATGTGATTTATAATAACATTACTAGTTAAGAGTAATATATTTTTATAGGTTTAGTTGTTTCACACATGAACTTTTTATGCATGCAGGTGACTTGCTGCAGCCACAGCAGGTAGAGATTTCACCCTTCATCTACTCATTGTCAAGATCAATGAGGTAATATTAGATGGATGTGAGAGAATTTGCTTGGCATATTTTCTATTCTATTAATGGTACATTAAGACTTTTTATGTCATTTGCAGGATATCGTTAGAAGGATAGCGTTATGTTTTCAGGGTCCTCGGTCAGTTTGTATTATTTCTGCTACTGGTGTGCTCTCCAGTGTTATAATTCGCCATTTTGGTCCTTCTGGTTCTGTTAGACAATATGATGTACGTTTGAATCTTCTTTTATCATTCCTTTTTCCCTAATTAATTTTTTTCTTTTTCTTGACTTGCTGGGTGGCTAGTTTTTTTTTTTTTTTTTTTCCTACATATATTTGTCAACTTATTACTATAAATTCTCCAGTTACATTTGTCAAGATTCAAGAACATGGTTACTGGAGAATTTACCTTCAATCATTTTAGTGTCACTGTTACCATTTGGTTCCAATTCATTTATATGAAATTAGAAATTTAAAGGGTTTTGTTTGCTCTTTCATGCAGGGTCCCTTTCAGATTTTGAACTTAACCGGATCATATACATCATCTGAAAACGAAACCGGTGATGTACATCGCATAGATGGCAAGTTAATGATCACATTGGCGAAGCCTAATGGCGAAGTTTTTGCTGGTGTCGCGAGTACACTGATTGCGGCCGAACCCATACAAGTAAGCTAGCCCTTGCTTGCTTTTCTAATGTTTTTAAGATTGACATTGTTAGCTTGAAAATTGCCTAATTATTATGGGTTCTCTTGATGTTTTCAGCTCATTGTTGGCAGTTTTAGGCAAAATTCCAACGCGGCTGCAGCCAGAATTCCTCGTGTTCCCAAATTGGGAGGAGTTCCCGGTGCTCATATTTCTAAAATGACTGATGGTGATGATGATACCTGCACAGCACCGGCATCTACATCCTTGGAAGCAGCCCATGGAGGAGCCGATTTGGGAGGAGTTCCCGGTGTTCATATTTCTAAAATGACTGGTGGTGATGATGATACCTGCAGAGCACCTACATCTACATCCTTGGAAGCAGTCCATGGAGGAGCCGATTTGGGAGGAGTTCCCGGTGTTCATATTTCTAAAATGACTGGTGGTGATCATGATGATCAATAGACAGAGGCTGACACAGAGGCTGACTGGTGGTGATGATGATAATTTGGATAAATACATCTGCAGGCTCTCTCTCTCTCACGACAATGACAAATACACAGATTCTGACTGGAGAAATTGAAAGCAGCTTTCTAACTTGGCATTGGTGGCAGTTGAAGATGAATACCTATACTTTCCAATGAAGTACATCTGGGATTTACTGATTTTTGTAGTTCTATATTGCTAACTTCGAACTGAAAGATCACCAATTCCCCCACACAATTTTTTTAGGAAATGATGAAGCATATTCAAAATTTGAGGCTTTTTTTGTTTGTTTTTGTTTGTTTTTGTTATGGTGCGTGATCTGCATGTTAGTTGTTAAAACTTTGAGGGAATTTAGAAATGACTTTTGAATTAACAAACAGATCGAAGAGATGAATGGAATAAATACTTTCACGCTTCATGTACTGTTGTTAGTTTTATTCTCCATGTTCTTACCATTTGTCTTTGTTTTCTTCCCTTTTCAAATCATGTCAAAGAAATATTCACTTTTCTCAAGAAAAATAGAAGTTTTCTCTTTTGTTTTCTATCGTACTGATAATAATACTTGTTTTTATGAACTTGAGAGCATCAGAGTTTGGGTTTTATTTTTTGTCAAGTCCAAATAGGAGGTACCTGGACGGAAGCCTGGATGGCGAGCGGGAAGGCTGGGAACTCACTAGTAGGTAGGGGTGGGCAGATTAACCGCGCGATTACCGACCGTCGTCGGCCGGTAATCGGTTAGGATTTGTATATAGATTCGGTAATCGGAACAAAATTTTGCTTATCGGTTTTCGATATACCTGATAAGAACCGATATTGGGGGTATAAAACGACATCGTTATTGGGTTTTTTTTTTTGTCAAGTCCAAATAAGAGGTACCTGGACGGAAGTGTGGACGACGAGCAGGAAGGCTAGGAACTCACTGGAAGGGCTGAAAAGGAGGGCGGTTATTAACCGTCCGTTAACTGCCAACTGCCTATATATATAGTAAATGTATAATAAGTCCTTAAGTCAACCTGCCAAAATTAAAATATCCCTAAGGTTTTTTTTTTTTTTGGAAATTTACTTCCTAGGTTAATCGAAATACCAATAAAATTCCTACCGTTAGATTTTTGTAACGTTTGTTAGTCTCAATCAAAACGCATTGTTTTGTCATGTTAGCATAATAATTGTTTATTAATTTAATTTTAAAATTAAATAAAAATAAATAAATAAATAAGTTGAAGGGGTGGCCAACGATGGGGCTGCCACCCCTGGCCACCCCCCAACCCCAATGGGGTGGCCGCATGCCACCCCAAGCGTGGGCTACC
>NC_081550.1:6140778-6147083 GCF_901000735.1 Corylus avellana
TAATATAATTTTTAAATTAAATTAATAAAAAATTATTATACTGACGTAGCAAAACGGTACATTTTGATTGGGAATAACGGACGTTACAAAAATCCAATGATAAGGATTTTATTGGCATTTCGATTGACTTTAGAAGTAAATTTTCGAAAAAAAAAAAACTTAGGAATATTTTAACTTTAGCGGGTTAACTCAAGAACTTATTATACATTTACCATATATATATTCTGATATTAGATAAAGATAAAAATTGTTTTGTGCTTAACCTTCGACGGAAAGATTAACAAACAACGTCATTATCATTGTAATTGATACTTGATAACAACAAAAATAATATTGAATATATATATAAAAAAAAAAAAAAGGTCATTATTATGAAGAAAAATTACAATTTTTTTTAAAAAAAATACCAAAATAAAAGAAGGACCAAAATATTATTGTTTCAGAATTTTTTTATTTTATTATTTTTTAAATTAAAAAATAAGAAAAAAGTTGTGTCTTTAACATTATCCTATATTTATATATATAAAAAAATACATGAATACGACGTTTTTATGTTTAAATATATATAAAAATGTATAAAAATCTAGAAACGATGTCGTATGTAATAGAGTATTATCGTATTACCATAGAAAACGACGTCGTTTTGGTTTTTTCTTTTAATTTTTAATTTTTTTTTTTTTTTTTTTTTTTAGTGGTTAGCGGTTAATCGGTTATTATGATTATTAACCGTTAACTGTCAGTTAACCGCCCACTTAAGCGGTTAGCGGTTTTAGCCGTAACAGCATTTTTACTCTTATCACAAGCGCCAACAACTTCAACACCGCGGAGGAGAAAAATGGCTAAATTAGCATTTCTTTTTTCTTACCCAAAACAAATTAAGCAATGATAAAAGCTAGGGGTGGCAAAATGGGTAATCGGGTAAACAAGATTAGGACCCGTTAAGACCCGCGACCCGATTACCCGAGACATGAACACTACCCGTTTAGCTAAACAGGTTAACGGGTCTGACACGATTATAACACGAAAAATATCCGGGTAACCCGACACGACCCGCTTAGCATAACCGGGTCATATCGGGTAGACACGACCCGACACGACTCGCGCGCTAAACAGGTAACCCGACTCGACCCACTAAAAAAAACCCTTAATCAAAATTGAAAAAAATAATTTAATAAAGGGATCTCTTGGGCCAAAGAACTAGTCAAATTTATCCTAACCGTCCAAGAAGAATAAAACATTTTAAAATAGAATGTTTCAATATATAGATAATGTTTTAATATATAGACCCACATAAAAAAAAGTAACAGAAAAGTAAGGAATAGGCTAGTGAAGTGAAGCCGTGAGTGAGTCAGTAAGTGTTAGGGTTAACTTAGTTAGAACTGAGAAATAGTTTTTTTTTTTTTGAAAAAAAATAAAAATAAAAAAATTAGATGGGTCAGGCGGGTCACTCGAGACCCGTCAAACCCGCCAGACCCGATTGACCCGTTAGACCAGACTGACTCGCCAGACCCATTTATTAAACGTGTCTGGCGGGTCGACCCGTGGACCCGCCAGACACGAATTTAATCGTGTCTTAATCGAGTAGACCCGATTAAGACCCGAACCCGATAAGCCCAAACCCAATACCTGTTAACTTCGTGTCGGGTTCGCGGGTCATGTTAAAATTGCCAGCCCTAATAAAAGCATAACGAACGTTAGCTTTGCCACAGCCAGTCAACATGTTGTTAACGCCGGAATTGCTTACGGAAATTCTTGCGATTTTGGAAAGATGACGAAAAAACACAAGCTAGCATTACATAATCGGTCGATTTGAAAAAGACAATCGAAAACATAGCTCCGAAGGATCAATTCATGTGATTTACGGAAAATAGTAAAACTATGGTTCAAATTCAATCAATTTGAGGATAAATTTGATAAATGGGTTCGAATCGATTTTGAGTTTTTTTATTTGGAGTTAGTAATTTTTAATTATTTTCTACACTCCACCTAGCACTAAAAATATTAGTTCCGCGTGTGATATACAACTACGTTATAGGATATTCTGATTTGGTTATATGACATGAGAGTCGCATGTCGTTATTTTAAGTGAAGTGACATAGATTTTCGTCAAAAAAGTGGACGGAAGTGCCAAATAAGTATTTCGCTTAACGACGTATACAACTTATAACACTTTATTAGTTTAATATCTTCTAGGGTTTTTCATTGCTTCACTTAGTAATTGTTGGGTCAAGTGAATGGAACAAATTTTGCTTCTTCTGATTTAAGTCTCAAATATTTTATTGAATTTGTTCACTTATATATTTCAATTTCAATAGCATTGGTATGGAATAATGAAAATTTTATAAACCACTAGCATATGATGGCAATAAGCAATTTAAGGCCATTATAATATTTGATATTCATTAAAGGCACTGGTATGTAGGATTCAAGAGAGATTTTATTAAGCATTGGGGGTGGTCTCAGCCACCCTGCGCCCGATTGTTCGTACCACCCTCAAAGCTTTTGTTAGTTTGGCTTGCCTAAAAAACGAAGACTTTTCTAGGAAATAATTTTGAAAGCTAATGCATTTTAGGAAATTTGAACAAAATATGATTCAATTCCAATTAAAAAATTTGACATTCCTATGTTGTCAACAAACAAAAGAATAGGAATGGTCATTCAATTCCAGCTTCTTATATTCCTAGTAATACACATTTCTATTCCTAAGGAATCATCATTCTTGTGTACCAAACCTAACCTTAAGGTTTTTTAGTGTTCTAAATCAATGAAACTCAAGTTATCACTTATCATAACCTTTTAAGACTCTTTACCCTGGGGAACTTTTCCATCCACTGATTTGTTGTGGTCTTCTCTGTCTTCTCAACAAGGTTTCCTTCTTTTGCTTTTCATTTTTTTTAGTCAGTGAGTTTTAGGCATCAATTCTTCAAACCCTGGGGGTTAGGTGAGTTTAGTAGCCCTGGTATTTGAGGTTAGACATTTTACCAACATGGTGTGAGAGTAGTGTGATATTGTTATGTCGTCTGAATTTATTCTCTGTGTCTCCAACATGTTACTGTCTATATTTGTCAAGAACATGGTTACAATAAATCATTTTAGTGTGACTGTTACCGTTTGGTTCCAATTCATATATAAGAAATTAGAAATTTAAAGGGTTTTGTTTGCTCTTTCATGCAGGGTCGCTTTGAGATTTTGCTCTTAACCGGAGCATATTAATCATCCGGAACCGGAAGGGGTGATGTAGATGGCCAGTTAAAGATCACATTGGCGAAGCCTAATTGGCGAAGTTTTTGGTGGTGTCGCGCGTGTACTGATTGCGGCCGGACCCATACAAGTAAGCTAGCCCTTGCTTGCTTTTCTAATGTTTGTAATGTTTTTAAGATATTCTTCATGTACATTGTTAGCTTGAAAATTGCCTTATTTTATGGGTTCTCTTGATTTTTTCAGGTAATGGTTGGCAGTTTAAGGCAATATTTCTTAGCGGCTGCCAGAAATATTCCTCCTTTTTCCAATTTGGGAGGAGTTCCCGGTGTTAATATTTCTAAAATGACTGGTGGTGATGATGATGATACCTGCACAGCAACTACATCTACATCCTTGGAAGCGGCCCATGGAGGAGCAGATGATTCCATTGATTAGAATTGAAAGCAGCTTTCTAGCTTCGCATTTGTGTCAGTTGAAGATGAATACCTATATTTTCCAATGAACTACATCTGGGATTTACTCATTTTTGTAGTTCTATGTTGCTATCTTCGAACTGAAAGATCACCAATTCCCCCACACAATTTTTTTAGGAAATGATGAAGCATATTCAAAATTTGAATTTTTTTATTTTTTATTTTTATATTTGGTGAGCGGGCAGTACTTTTTATATTTGGTGAGTACTATTTAGTTCACTATTTATTTATTTATTTATTTTATAAGTAGTGAGTCTGAAAAGTGAAGATTTAAGCTACTTTTGTTAAATTATCTCACCAAAATAACCAAAAAATAGTTTTGGTGAGGCAAGTACTCTCAACAGCCTCACTATTTTAACTATCAACTTTCACTATTCCATCTAAATATTTATTTTTAAATACTTATTTATTTATTTATTTTTAACTTTTTCAAAGAATATGAAAAAAGAGAGAATATTTATATTATTTTTTATTCATTTGATCATTAAAGAGTACTCACTATCTTTAGTGAGTCCTCCATGTTAGTTGTTAAAACTTTGGGGGAATTTAGGATACAGGTTCTTGATTTTTGAAAGTTCGTGTAAATTGGGTTATTCGTTTGACGAATTCTTGAGAATTTAAAAAGATTCCTATGAAATGTTAGAATTTCTATTTCAATTTCAGGTGGGAATTGTCAATTTTTCTCCACGTTAACAGAAAATTCTATTGACAGAGGCTTACGTGAAAGGGTTGGTGAGTTTGTGGTGTTAATTGCAACTTTTTAAAATTTGAGGGAATATTACAATTTAGGTGTAAGTTTGAGGACGTACTTATAATTTGAACTTATATTCGTTTTTTCTTATGCTTTCCTTTTTTTAATGGAATTGATCGCCTATATTTCTTATAAAATAGTATATTTTGGAGATTTTGATGTTGATTTTTTTTTTTAATATTCTGATGTTAGAGAAAGATAAAAATTGTTTTTGTGATTAACAAACAACGAATCATAATTGATACTTGATAACAACAAAAATATGCCCCGTATTTTCCAGTAAACGAATCCTATAATTTCAAATTTCAAAATCAAATATCAATATAATACGTATCTTCCAATCTCAACGGAAATAAAATCCCTTCAATATTAAAATATTATTAACTATAGAAGTGATACACATTTATCTCCCGTCCCTCTTTTTTGCAAATTTATCACATGACGTGGTCGTAAAAATCATCAGATGCGACATGTATTCTTATATGTTATTTCAGAAATGATAAAAATCATCATCTCAACCATTTCCGTATAGTGAATGAGTGAATCTATCTTTAAATTTGTGTAAAACACATATGAAAGATGGTTGAGAGAATAATGTACAACACCCATTTTGTTATTTCATTTAATAATAATTTTTACTGTGTAACTCTCAAAATACAAAGACTGTATTATAATGTCAATATCAAACTTGCATTCTTATTAAACAGCCAATTCCTTAAATAATACAAAAAATAGAATTTGAATGGAAATCTATCTCTTCCCAAGCTGATCTTTTTTATTTTTTTTTTAGCTTATCACACTCCACTCGAATTAGGATTCTCTCTATTTAATTTGAACTGGAGAGTATCTAGTTAGTTATAATGAATGCGTGTTTTAATTTGAACGGGAGAGTATTCCTAAAAAGTAATGCTAGGTACGATTTTTGTATCCTCTTAAAATTTTCTTAAAGTTCTCTTAAAATTGATGTGGCTTTCAAAATCACCATTGGATCAAAATTCAAGTATGTTTCATCTAAAATTTAATGGTGATTTTAAAAGTCATATTAACTTTAGAAAGATTTTAAGAGGATAATAAGATGGTATTTAGTATTACTCATTCTTAAATCACCCTCTTTTTGTTTTTCCTCAAATCCAAGTCAAATTTTCAGAAATTGTCAAAAGGGTATTCTTGGGACACGAGAAAACAACAGTCCCTGTATAAAATACGTACTGTCCCACCGGTTGAATCGACAAAAAAGATTTTCTCTTCTGCTGCTGCCTTTTGCACTGGACGTACTCTTTCTTCGTCTCTGTCAGAGCCAAATTCTCTCGGTCTCTCTCTCTCTCTCTGTGTTTAACCTTTTTTGTCATTTTCTTTGAGAATTCTGTTGGTTTTCTTGGTCCATGGAGGGCATGAACGGTGCGGTGGTGCCTGAGGTTGAATGCCCGGGCTTGGGCGCAGAGAGAGCTAGGCCCGTCGTGGTGGTGGGCCCAGGAGGAGGGCCGTCCGGCCCAACGGGCTTGGAAGGTGCAGTGAAGAAGAGGAGGGGACGGCCTAGGAAGAACAAGGTCGATGGGGACATAGTGGGCCTTTCGCCTTCAATGCCTGAGAATCTGTACAAGCGGGCCCCAATAGGGCCTCGAGATTCTGGTAGAAGGGAGTTATCGGCTTCGTTGGGTGAGTTTCTTGTTGCGCTTCGTTTTGATTATCTTTTCAGAGTTTCTTGGGTTTCTTGATTTGGTAAAATAATCTTGAATTTTTCTGGGTTTGTAAAACCTCCTTGTAACAATTACGTTTTGACAATGAACTGATAACTCTTTTATTAATAGAGTGGACTTAAGTATAATTAAGCACAACGAAACAGCCCCATGGATGATAAATAAGTGAAGATATATACCACA
>NC_081550.1:6147183-6160050 GCF_901000735.1 Corylus avellana
AAAAAAAATTGGAATATATTGTCATTGTTTTGGTAATTTAAGAGGTAAATTGTGGCCATTGATAATTTGGGGGATAAATTGTCATTGGAAAGGGGGTTAAATGGACTTTACCCTTTTTAATAAGTTTAGTTATTATTTTTAATTTAAATTAATACAATATAATCACGTAAAACCAAAGAAAATCTCTCAAAATAAAAAAATAATAATAAAAAAAAAAGAAGAAGATATTTTTGGCCTAATACGTTAAGAATCTCTTATCTATCTCTGATTTGTCCCCTAAACTTTTCATTTTCAAAGAAGTGATGCATTACACCACGACAGCCTACATTAAGTTGAAAATTCGACCACGTGTTCCTCGATTACGGAAATTAAAAAATTTAAAAAATCCCTTTACGCCAACTCTTTTTTTGCTTGACTTTTCTCTTTTGAACAAATTCAATGCATATCCACAAATTTTTTATTTGTGGATTGATATTTTCAGTAATTTAAATTACTAATAATAATTTAGACAATAATTATAAAAGATTTTATATAAAACTTACCTTTCAAATTTATACAAATTCATGATTGCCCATTGTAATACCGGACTTGGATTTCCACAATCCAATTGTAGGGAATTGCCTACAAGTAGTCTGAACGTCGGATCAGGATTTTGTACAATTTCTTTAAAATTGTAGATTCTCAAATGATGTAATTTATGAATTTTATGAATCGTCGCTTGAAAAATGCTATCTATTTAAATGTGTTATGTTGTTGAGGTAATCCAAAAGATTTTTTTCCTCCCAAAATGCTTCATTTTGTAGATATGCTTCTTCTTCGTAAATCAAAAGATAATTTTTGGTTCAAAGCTATTTTACAACATAAATAGCAATAATTTGATGAAAATATACTGAATTCTTAACTGTAACATACCACATTTTTAACGGGTACCATTTTTTGAGCATTTTGATACTTAAAAATGGTCAAAATTACGTAATTTAAAATTTTATTTTTTTTAAAAAATTGTAAAAGATCCTAATATGAACGTACATTGTTGCCAAGAAAATTAAGATAAAGGATTGCAGCATTAACCCATTGAATATGGCAGGACCCAGATGGGGCAGGTATTATGTAGGCCCAATTCAGTTCATGGTCTGCTATGGTGCTGTTGTTGCTTCTACACTTCTAGGAGGACAATGCATGAAGGTTAAATTCCTACTCTTTTCTTACATTATTGGCCGAGGTTGGGGGGTGATAATAGCTAATTAAGACCATTTATATTCCTTTTTTCTTTTTTTCTTTTTTTTTTTATTTGCAGGCAATTTACTTACTAACCAACCCGGATGGAACTATGAAGTTATATGAATTTGTGATCATATTTGGGTGCTTTATGTTGATTTTAGCTCAAATCCCATCATTTCACTCGCTGAGGCACATCAATTTGGTGTCATTGGTTCTCTGCCTGGCCTATAGTGCCTGTGCCACTGGTGGTTCCATTTCTATCGGTAAATATTATTCATCCGAAAGCAGACAGATTAGAATCTCCAACAATTAATTGTTCAAATTGTTTTCAATTTGTACAGCACATTGTGAGAGAGCCCACATCCGCTCAAATAAAATGTTAGGTTGTCTCGCCACTTACTTGGGCAGTTGGGTCTCATTTTGACTTTCTCACACGTGTTTCCCAAATTGCTATAAATCTTGATTCAAAGTAGGCACATACGGATGGCCCAGATGGGGATCCACAACAATTTAAGTAACTATTGTGATATAAGATTTCATAATGCGGAATATATACATAAGCAATGTGGGACAAACTCACATATTCTTTAACATGTGAGAGAGTCCATATGAAATCCATTTGCTTTAATAGGTGCTCAAAATTTATTTAAACAAGTGAATCTCATATAAACTCTCTCACCTTGGTTTGGTTGTCAAGAATCTCAATACGGCAATTCCACACAAGAAACACATTAGAAAAGTTGATTAAAATTTACTAAAAAGCATGGATTAATTTTATCAGGATCTTCCTCCAAGGGGCCAGAGAAGGACTATTCCCTAGAGGGCAATACTGAAGATCGCATATTTGGGGTCTTCAATGCAATCGCCATCATTGCCACAACATATGGCAACGGAATAATTCCTGAAATTCAGGTTTGAAGTAATTCAATCTTGGTTTTCACATTCTTAATTTAAATTCAAGTGCAATTTAAGGAGCAAGAATGAGAGTTTTTTTTGTTTGTTTGTTTGTTGGGGTATATAGGCAACGCTAGCACCACCAGTGAAGGGGAAGATGTTCAAGGGACTGTGTGTTTGTTATACAGTAGCCACGGTGACTTTCTTCAGCGTAGCCATCTCTGGGTATTGGGCATTTGGTAACCAAGCCGAGGGCCTCATCCTCACCAACTTCTTGGTCGATGGCAAAGCTTTGGTCCCCAAATGGTTCATTTTGATGACCAACATCTTCACCATTCTCCAGCTTTCTGCTGTCGGTGTGGTGAGCACATCTCTCTCTATATATAATTTATAAAAAGACAAATTTACCCTTTAGATTATTTATTTTTTTTTTAAAAAAAAAGGAAAGAAAATGAGTAGTGAGTTGGGTGACCCACGACCTGGCCGTAGGTCATTCAAAGCGATTTGTTTTTTTTAATGAAAAAAAATAAATAAATAAAAGGAAACTTCAATTACTCCTAAATTGTCACCCATTTTATAATGTCTCTTATAAAGTTCAAAACCTTTCAATTTTCTATATCGATTTAATTTTTTTTCAATGTCAACCGTCCATTAAAATTTTCCGTTAAATCCTAAACAAATTGGGTATTTTGGGAATTTTATTGGGATTTAACGAAAAATTCTAATAAGGGAGACATTGACAAAAATTAAAAGTTCGATATACTAAATTGAAATAAATTTAACTTTAGTGGAGACATTGCAAAAGTGACAACAATTGAAAGGGGTTTAATGTCACCCTTCATGGAGAGCACTAAAATGTTTTTAATTTTTGGGAAAATTTCACTTAAAAGGGGCTAATAGTTAGAAAACTGATAATTTTGCAACAATACATAAAACGACATGGTTTTGCACAGGTATACTTGCAGCCCACAAATGAAGTGCTTGAAAGCACACTTGCTGACCCGAGAAAGACCGAGTTCTCGGCCCGAAACACCATCCCAAGGTTAATTGCCCGGTCACTATCGGTAGTGATAGCAACAACAATAGCCGCAATGCTTCCATTTTTTGGGGACATCAATGCTGTCATCGGAGCATTTGGTTTTATGCCGCTTGACTTTATATTGCCGGTGGTGTTCTTCAACTTGACATTTAAACCGTCAAAGCAGAGCCCCATTTTCTGGTTGAACGTTACTATTGCAGTTGTTTTCTCGACATTGGGGGTTATTGCGGGGATTGCCGCCGTTAGACAAATTAGCCTTGATGCCCAAAACTATCGGTTATTTGCTAATGTATGAAGTAGGGACAGGTATCGGTGTCGGTAGGGGCATTTTCGCCTACTAATTCGTAAAAGTCGGTTAATTAAACGACTTCATAGCGACAAGAAATAGTTTCGACTTTTTCGGTTATTCGGTTAGTCGGTAAATAAGTGGCCGATCAAGTCTGTTAATTGTCGGTTATAAATTTTTATATTAAGAATTATCAATTTTCTTGTAACCTACAGAATCAGAATATGCTATATAAATAAAAAGAAAAAGTAAATTCATGGAACATGGACCAAAATAATAACCACAAATCAGCTGGACAATTAACCGGTAAATTAGAGAAAGGTAAGCGTAGTTCCATATTTAATTTTTCTTTAGCATATTATTCGTCTGAAACTTTTTACATCTAAAACTCAAGTTTTTTTTTTTTTTTTACTAAAAAGTTAAATTTAAATATCATATTTGTAATTTTCATTAAGACAAGATATGGGAGAATTGACAATTACCACTTAAAATAGAAATTGAAACTCTAATATTTCATGGAAATTGAAATGTTCATAGGAATCTTAGTTCTCAAGAATCTCGTCAAACACTACCCAAATTTTCATGAATTTTCAAAAATCAAGAACTCGTATCCTAAAGTCTCAAGTATGGACACACCTTAAGTTTCATAACTAACATGCCGATACACACACAAAAAAAAAAAATCTAAAAATTTGAGTGGGGGGAATTGCCCTCCATTGGTGATTTTTAAGCAAGGAGTAAAGCAAATAGGATCCGCTTCGATATAAAACTAGAAAAAATAGTAAATCCCAGATATAGTTCATTGGAAAGTATAGTATGCACCTTCAATGAGAAGTAAGCAAAGCTGCTTTCAATTTCAGCTTCTGTCTAAACCACACTAATATAAGACCTAACAGATCAAATAAATTTGTCATTGTCATGAGAGAGAGACCTTAATATCTAAGGAGAGAAACTGGGGTCGATGTCAGGGAATGTTCTGAACTGTTGTGGGGCAACCAGACCAAAGCTATATGGAGGAAAAGGGTTCATGTTTTGATTCAAAGCAAAGAAATCAGATCCTCCATGGACTGGTGGTTCCAAGAATGTAGATGTCGGTGTAGTGCAATTATCATCACCATCAGTAATATCAGAAATATGACTGGGAACTCTAATCGAATCCGAAACACAAGGAATACCGGCAGCCGTGGAGGACTCAGATGAGGGCCTCCTTTCGATTTTCTTACTGATGTTTTGCTTAAAACTGCCAACAATGAGCTGATAAATCAAGAGAACCCAAAATAAGTCTGACAGTAATTATCAAGCTAACAATGTAAGGGCTTGAAGTTACAAGCAAGCACAATTTTTATTTGTTGGAATCTATTTTGGTGGTACTCAATAAGGGATTATGATCTTTCTTTTGATTCTAATAAAGTGACCCTAACTGATCCACATTTGTAGCCTTTTGGTCACTTAAGGAATCACTTGAAGGAATCCCAATCTTAAAAATATTAGAAAAGCAAGGCCTAGCTTACTTGTATGGGTTCGGCCGCAATCAGTGCACCTACGACAACACCACCAAAAACATTGCCATTAGGTTTGGCCAATGAGATTCTTAACATGCCATTTATGCGACGTATACCACCCGTTTCAGAAAATGTATATGATCCAGATAAGCGCAAAATCTCAAAGCGACCCTGCATGAAAGAACAAACAAAAACCTTTAAATTTCTAATTTCTTATGTATGAATTAGAACCTACAAATTCATTTTCCGCATGGCACCAAAGTGGACCTAAAGGATTCAAATATTCAAAATGATGGTTGTTAAACATATGAATTATCAATTCCCTTTCGAGATTTTTAGTTTTTCAATCATAACATGCATCCTTCAACGCCATGCCTGTTGGAGGGTTTTCACTAACACAAAGAACATTTTCATCCAAATGGTAACAGTGACACAACTTAAATGCACTAATTTGATTGAAACTTCATTGGACTAGGCAGTCTTGATAATTTATAGTAACCATGTTCTTGGCAAATGTAGACAGCAACTGACAAAGAGTAAACTCAGACAACAAATATAAAAGAGTAGGCAAGGACACAACAATACCTGAATACCAGATAGCAGAATGCAGTAATCATGTTGTCGACTGTATACTTATATTCCTTTTCTTTTTTTCCTTTGGTGGGGTGGGGGGTTGAATGAATTGTGTTAACCGTATTCAAAATATTGTACGTAGCAAATTCTATATGGCAATCTTTTTGTCGTGATGGAATCCCTCTTTCCCAATCATGGCATTTATCAGGAACATGTCCCACAGAGACTGGTTTACCCAAAGATGCGGGTGGTATCATCTAGGAAGTAGTCTTCCAAAATAAACGGAAAGAGAGAAATAATTACATACAAAATGTGTGTATATATATAATCTAGAGAGACAGAGAGAGATGTATGTATCTGCATGCCTGCATGTGTGTTGGTTGTGTGCATATTTATATACGTAAGCATGTGTATTTTTGTGTCTACAGACTGACAAATAGTACAAACTCCTTAACTGCTATTCACATGCTCATAAAATTCAGCAGAAGTTAATTTCAGGGTCTTAATAGACAGATAATTTTTTTTTTTTTTTCTCTACTTCTTTAAGAAAGAAGGGGTAGAGTGGCGGTGGACTTTTCCATTTCTACCCAACATCACCAACAAATTACTAAAATGAAAAATAGACTACCATATAGGATGTAGTCTATAAAACTAGTAAAACAAATAGGTAAGATATCTTTATGAAACGCATGAAATCCAAAAATACTAGCCATCCAACAAGTCCTGAAAAAGAAAAAATGAGGGGAACAGGAATGATAAAAGAAGATTCACAGTACATCATATTTCATAGTACCACCGCAAGGACCAGGTTCGTGAATTACAACACTGCAGAGCACACCAGTAGCAGAAAGAATACTAACTCCCAGAGGACCCTGAGAAAGTGATGATATTCTACTAGCGATATCCTGCAAATGAAAACACATAATGTCTTGATGTACCATTACTAGAATAGACAATATGCCAAGTAAGAAACTATAATATGAAATGACCAAGAAAATTCTCTCACATCCATCTAATATTACCTCACCGGGGTTTACAATGATTACATGAGGGGTTATATTTCCTCCTGTTGTGTCTGCAGCAAAGTTACCTGCATTAAAAGGAATTCACATGTGAAAAACAAATAAATCTATTTGATAAAAATATATCTTACCAAAACAATTATACCTAATAAATTGAACACCAATGGGAAAGCTAAATGCCATTTTACAACAGCTTATGTTACAAGCCTTTGGGTATGAGAAATGCTACATGAACTTCCTATGTTGTAGTGGAAAGCTGACGTGGCAACTATCACCTTAGAGAGTAAGCACTTGTGGGTATAAAAGAGGAGGTTTGTGTAGCATTTCTCTTTAGCTATTGCTTAAGAAAAATGCTCTTAAGCTTTATCTACTCTTGGTCCAGTCTTGCCAATTGTTGTTCCGTTACTTTCTTTTTTCACTCTCATGAGGGTGTTTCATCCAGATAAGCTGCATATTTTCCTTCTCTATATTAACTGGAATTGCATACTTCCCTTGAAAAGCTATGATATTAATTTCCCACCATAATTATTTTTAATTCTTTTCCAAGCGTGATGATTCTTCTTCAAGACTAGCAATCTGCCCTTTGAGCAGAGTAATTCCCAGTTAGAAGCAATCTCAGAATCATTTATCTCAATTTCTGATCTGGATCAACCATATTCAGCCATATTCTTTCTAAGAAACTCACTTAGAAATCAAAAGGTTTTTTACAACTTATCCACTCTTGGTTGAGTCTCAGCAACCACTGTTCCATCACCTTTTTTTTTTCAATTCAAGATCAGGATATTTTCTATTTCTTCCACTAATACTAAATTTTCAGAATTTGCTGCCTAAAACGTAATTTATGCCTAAAATGAAAAGCAAACAAGTTAATTTGACGGAATGAAAAGCAAAAAATGAGAAGACAAAGAAGGCCACAACAGATCAGTGGATGGAGGCAATTTGATTGAAGGAGCCTGTGAATCCAGGGGCATGGAACTCAAACTTTAATTAACCGCTAACTCCATCTATTTAAGTTGAGGGGAATTTTCATCAGCATCATCTCCTTGATCAACTTGGAAAAGTTCCCCGAGGTTAAGAGTCTTAAAAGGTTTTGATAAGTGATAACTTGAGTTTCATTGATATAGTAAACTGAAAACCTTTAGGCTAAGTTTGGTATACTGGAATGATGATTCCTTAGGAATAGGAATGGGTATTAACAGGAATTCAAGAAGCTCGAGTTGAATGATCTTTTGTTTGTTTATAACATAAGAATGACCAAATTTTTTTAACTAAAATTGAATCATATTTTGCTCAAATTGCCTAAAATACCCTAGCTTTAAAAATAATTTTCCAAAAAAAGTCTTTATTTTTTGAGCTAAAAAAAGAAGAATTTTCAAATAGGTGACCGACCACTCCTAACAAATGCTCAAATGCTCCGAGGGTAGTGCGACCACCCCATGGCGCATGGGGGTGGCCGTGGCTACCCATGAGCAATGGGGGTGGTCATGGCCACCCATGATGCTCGCGGGGGGAAGTCACTCCACCTATAATTGGCATCGATGGTGGTGACAGAAGGGATTTTTTTTTTTTTTTTACATTATATTAATCACTTTTTTATTATTATTCAAATAAAAAAATTACTACTAAACAAAAAAAATTTATTTTTTCATACAAAACATTCTTACTTTTTCACTTTTTCTAAAAAAACCCTTTAACAAACCCACCCTCTAATTATGCACCTGTGTGGAATGGTTTTAGGTTTGGGGGAATGGTTATTCTTGCTCCAATGGTTTGTTAGGAATGCCAAATCAACTTTGTGAACATGTGAGATAGGTGTGAAATAAAAATATGGTATTTAACAAATAATCTTAAAAATTACATTTTTATCCTCTAACTAACAAATTAGGATAGATAGATAGTCCCAACCAACTTTTGGACTAAATGTGGTATATATCTTCACTTATTTATCATCCATGGGTCTGTTTCATTGTGCTTAATTATACTTAAGTCCACTCTATTAATAAAAGAGTTATCAGTTCATTGTCAAAACGTAATTGTTACAAGGAGGTTTTACAAACCCAGAAAAATTCAAGATTATTTTACCAAATCAAGAAACCCAAGAAACTCTGAAAAGATAATCAAAACGAAGCGCAACAAGAAACTCACCCAACGAAGCCGATAACTCCCTTCTACCAGAATCTCGAGGCCCTATTGGGGCCCGCTTGAACAGATTCTCAGGCATTGAAGGCGATAGGCCCACTATGTCCCCATCGACCTTGTTCTTCCTAGGCCGTCCCCTCCTCTTCTTCACTGCACCTTCCAAGCCCGTTGGGCCGGAAGGCCCTCCTCCTGGGCCCACCACCACGACGGGCCTAACTCTCTCTGCGCCCAAGCCCGGGCATTCAACCTCAGGCACCACCGCACCGTTCATGCCCTCCATGGACCAAGAAAACCAAGAGAATTCTCAAAGAAAATGACAAAAAAGGTTAAACACAGAGAGAGAGAGAGAGACCGAGAGAATTTGGCTCTGACAGAGACGAAGAAAGAGTACGTCCAGTGCAAAAGGCAGCAGCAGAAGAGAAAATCTTTTTTGTCGATTCAACCGGTGGGACAGTACGTATTTTATACAGGGACTGTTGTTTTCTCGTGTCCCAAGAATACCCTTTTGACAATTTCTGAAAATTTGACTTGGAATTTGAGAAAAACAAAAACAAAAACAAAAAAGAGTGATTTAAGAATGAGTAATACTAGATATCATTTTTTTATCCTTTTAAAATCTTTCTAAAGTTAATATGGCTTTTAAAATCACCATTAAATTTTAGATGAAACATACTTGAATTTTGATCCAATGGTGATTTTGAAAGCCACATCAACTTTAAGAGAACTTTAGAAGAATTTTAGGAGGATACAAAAATAGTACCTAGCATTATTCTTCAGGAATACTCTCCAGTTCAAATTAAAACACTCATTCATTATAACTAACTAGATACTCTCCAGTTCAAATTAAACAGAGAGAATCCTAATTCGAGTGGAGTGTGATAAGCTCAAAAAATAAAAATAAAAAAAATAAGCTTGGGAAGAGATAGATTTCCATTCAAATTCTATTTTTTGTATTATTTAAGGAATTGGCTGTTTAATAAGAATGCAAGTTTGATATTGACATTATAATACAGTCTTTGTATTTTGAGAGTTACACAGTAAAAATTATTATTAAATGAAATAATAAAATGGGTGTTATACATTATTCTTTCAACCATCTTTCATGTGTGTTTTACACAAATTTAAAGATAGATTCACTCATTTATTATACGGAAATGGTTGAGGTAAGGATTTTTATCATTTCTGAAATAACATATAAGAATACATGTTGCATTTGATGATTTTTACGACCACGTCATGTGATAAATTTGCAAAAAAGAGGGACGGGAGATAAATGTGCATCACTTCTATAGTTAATAATATTTTAATATTGAAGGGATTTTATTTCCGTTGAGATTGGAAGATATGTATTATATTGATATTTGATTTTGAAATTTGAAATTATAGGATTCGTTTACTGGAAAATACGGGGCATATTTTTGTTGTTATCAAGTATCAATTATGATTCGTTGTTTGTTAATCACAAAAACATCAGAATATTAAAAAAAAAAAAATCAACATCAAAATCTCCAAAATATACTATTTTATAAGAAATATAGGCGATCAATTCCATTAAAAAAAAAGGAAAGCATAAGAAAAAACGAATATAAGTTCAAATTATAAGTACGTCCTCAAACTTACACCTAAATTGTAATATTCCCTCAAATTTTTAAAAGTTGCAATTAACACCACAAACTCCCCAACCCTTTCACGTAAGCCTCTGTCAATAGAATTTTCTGTTAAAGTGGAGAAAAATTGACAATTCCCACCTGAAATAGAAATAGAAATTCTAACATTTCATAGGAATCTTTTTAAATTCTCAAGAATTCGTCAAACGAATATCCTAAATTCCCCCAAAGTTTTAACAACTAACATGGAGTACTCACTAAAGATAGTGAGTACTATTTACTGATCAAATGAATAAAAAATAATATAAATTTTATCTCTTTTTTCATATTCTTTGAAAAAGTTAAAATAAATAAATAAATAAATATTTAAAAAAAATATTTAGATGGAATAGTAAAAGTTTATAGTTAAAATAGTGAGGCTGTTGAGAGTACTTGCCTCACCAAAACCATTTTTTTGGTTATTTTGATGAGATAATTTAACAAGAGTAGCTTAAATCTTCACTTTTCAGACTCGCTACTTATAAAATAAATAAATAAATAGTGAACTAAATAGTACTCACCAAATATAAAAAGTACTGTCCGCTCACCAAATATAAAAAATAAAAAATAAAAAAATTCAAATTTTGGATATGCTTCATCATTTCCTAAAAAAAATGTGGGGGAATTGGTGATCTTTCAGTTCGAAGATAGCAACATAGAACTACAAAAATGAGTAAATCCCAGATGTAGTTCATTGGAAAATATAGGTATTCATCTTCAACTACCACAAATGCGAAGTTAGAAAGCTGCTTTCAATTCTAATCAATGGAATCATCTGCTCCTCCATGGGCTGCTTCCAAGGATGTAGATGTAGGTGCTGTGCAGGTATCATCATCATCACCACAAGTCATTTTAGAAATATTAACACCGGGAACTCCTCCCAGATTGGAAAAAGGAGGAATATTTCTGGCAGCCGCGAAGAAATACTGCCTTAAACTGCCACCTGAAAAAATCAAGAGAACCCATTAAATAAGGCAATTTTCAAGCTAACAATGTACATGAAGAATATCTTAAAAACATTACAAACATTAGAAAAGCAAGCAAGGGCTAGCTTACTTGTATGGGTACGGCCGCAATCAGTACACGCGCGACACCGCCAAAAACTTCGCCATTAGGCTTCGCCAATGTGATCTTTAACTGGCCATCTACATCACCCCTTCCGGTTCCGGATGATTAATATGCTCCGGTTAGGCGCAAAATCTCAAAGCGACCCTGCATGAAAGAGCAAACAAAACCCTTTAAATTTCTAATTTCTTATATATGAATTGGAACCAAACGGTAACAGTCACACTAAAATGATTTATTGTAACCATGTTCTTGACAAATATAGACAGTAACATGTTGGAGACACAGAGAATAAATTCAGACGACATAACAATATCACACTACTCTCACACCATGTTGGTAAAATGTCTAACCTCAAATACCAGGGCTACTAAACTCACCTAACCCCCAGGGTTTGAAGAATTGATGCCTAAAACTCACTGACTAAAAAAAATGAAAAGCAAAAGAAGGAAACCTTGTTGAGAAGACAGAGAAGACCACAACAAATCAGTGGATGGAAAAGTTCCCCAGGGTAAAGAGTCTTAAAAGGTTATGATAACTGATAACTTGAGTTTCATTGATTTAGAACACTAAAAAACCTTAAGGTTAGGTTTGGTACACAAGAATGATGATTCCTTAGGAATAGAAATGTGTATTACTAGGAATATAAGAAGCTGGAATTGAATGACCATTCCTATTCTTTTGTTTGTTGACAACATAGGAATGTCAAATTTTTTAATTGGAATTGAATCATATTTTGTTCAAATTTCCTAAAATGCATTAGCTTTCAAAATTATTTCCTAAAAAAGTCTTCGTTTTTTAGGCAAGCCAAACTAACAAAAGCTTTGAGGGTGGTACGAACAATCGGGCACAGGGTGGCCGAGACCACCCCCAATGCTTAATAAAATCTCTCTTGAATCCTACATACCAGTCCCTTTAATGAATATCAAATATTATAATGGCCTTAAATTGCTTATTGCCATCATATGCTAGTGGTTTATAAAATTTTCATTATTCCATACCAATGCTATTGAAATTGAAATATATAAGTGAACAAATTCAATAAAATATTTGAGACTTAAATCAGAAGAAGCAAAATTTGTTCCATTCACTTGACCCAACAATTACTAAGTGAAGCAATGAAAAACCCTAGAAGATATTAAACTAATAAAGTGTTATAAGTTGTATACGTCGTTAAGCCAAATACTTATTTGGCACTTCCGTCCACTTTTTTAACGAAAATCTATGTCACTTCACTTAAAATAACGACATGTGACTCTCATGTCATATAACCAAATCAGAATATCCTATAACGTAGTTGTATATCACACGCGGAACTAATATTTTTAGTGCTAGGTGGAGTGTAGAAAATAATTAAAAATTACTAACTCCAAATAAAAAAACTCAAAATCGATTCGAACCCATTTATCAAATTTATCCTCAAATTGATTGAATTTGAACCATAGTTTTACTATTTTCCGTAAATCACATGAATTAATCC
>NC_081550.1:6160296-6193766 GCF_901000735.1 Corylus avellana
TTTTTTTCAAAAAAAAAAAAAACTATTTCTCAGTTCTAACTAAGTTAACCTTAACACTTACTGACTCACTCACGGCTTCACTTCACTCTTCACTTCACTAGCTTATTCCTTACTTTTCTGTTACTTTTTTTTTATGTGGGTCTATATATTAAAACATTATCTATATATTGAAACATTCTCTTTTAAAACGTTTTATTCTTCTTGGACGGTTAAGATAAATTTGACTAGTTCTTTGGCCCAAGAGATCCCTTTATTAAATTATTTTTTTCAATTTTGATTAAGGGTTTTTTTTAGTGGGTCGAGTCGGGTCGGGTTACCTGTTTAGCGCGCGAGTCGTGTCCGGTCGTGTCTACCCGATATGACCCGGTTATGCTAAGCGGGTCGTGTCGGGTTACCCGGATATTTTTCGTGTTATAATCGTGTCAGACCCGATAACCCGTTTAGCTAAACGGGTCGTGTTCATGTCTCGGGTAATCGGGTCGCGGGTCTTAACGGGTCCTAATCGTGTTTACCCGATTACCCATTTTGCCACCCCTAGCTTTTATCATTGCTTAATTTGTTTTGGGTAAGAAAAAAGAAATGCTAATTTAGCCATTTTTCTCCTCCGCGGTGTTGAAGTTGTTGGCGCTTGTGATAAGAGTAAAAATGCTGTTACGGCTAAAACCGCTAACCGCTTAAGTGGGCGGTTAACTGATAGTTAGCGGTTAATAATCATAATAACCGCTAACCACTTTTTTTATAAAAAAAAAAATAAAAATAAAAAAAAAATTAAAAGAAAAAACCAAAACGACGTCATTTTCTATGGTAATACGATAATACTCTATTACATACAACATCGTTTCTAGATTTTTATACATTTTTATATATATTTAAACATAAAAACGTCGTATTCATGTATTTTTTTTTATATATAAATATAGGATAATGTTAAAGACACAACTTTTTTCTTATTTTTTAATTTAAAAAATAACAAAATAAAAAAAATTCTGAAGCAATAATATTTTTTTTGGTCCTTCTTTTATTTGGTATTTTTTTTAAAAAAAAAAAATTGTATTTTTCTTCATAATAATGACCTTTTTTTAATTTTTATATATATATATTCAAAATTATTTTTGTTGTTATCAAGTATCAATTACAATGATAATGACGTTGTTTGTTAATCTTTCCGTCGAAGGTTAAGCACAAAACAATTTTTATCTTTATCTAATATCAGAATATATATATGGTAAATGTATAATAAGTTCTTGAGTTAACCCGCTAAAGTTAAAATATTCCTAAGTTTTTTTTTTTTCGAAAATTTACTTCTAAAGTCAATCGAAATGCCAATAAAATCCTTATCATTGGATTTTTGTAACGTCCGTTATTCCCAATCAAAATGTACCGTTTTGCTACGTCAGTATAATAATTTTTTATTAATTTAATTTAAAAATTATATTAAAAATAATTAAGTTGAAGAGGGTGAATAAGGTGGAGATTTTGCCACCTAGCCACCTATGAGGTGGCCATAAGCCACCCGGGGTGGGCAGGGGTGGTTTGGCCATCCCAAACAGGGCACCCCTAGCCACCTGGGGGTGGGTAGCCCACGCTTGGGGTGGCATGCGGCCACCCCATTGGGGTTGGGGGGTGGCCAGGGGTGGCAGCCCCATCGTTGGCCACCCCTTCAACTTATTTATTTATTTATTTTTATTTAATTTTAAAATTAAATTAATAAACAATTATTATGCTAACATGACAAAACAATGCGTTTTGATTGAGACTAACAAACGTTACAAAAATCTAACGGTAGGAATTTTATTGGTATTTCGATTAACCTAGGAAGTAAATTTCCAAAAAAAAAAAAAACCTTAGGGATATTTTAATTTTGGCAGGTTGACTTAAGGACTTATTATACATTTACTATATATATAGGCAGTTGGCAGTTAACGGACGGTTAATAACCGCCCTCCTTTTCAGCCCTTCCAGTGAGTTCCTAGCCTTCCTGCTCGTCGTCCACACTTCCGTCCAGGTACCTCTTATTTGGACTTGACAAAAAAAAAAACCCAATAACGATGTCGTTTTATACCCCCAATATCGGTTCTTATCAGGTATATCGAAAACCGATAAGCAAAATTTTGTTCCGATTACCGAATCTATATACAAATCCTAACCGATTACCGGCCGACGACGGTCGGTAATCGCGCGGTTAATCTGCCCACCCCTACCTACTAGTGAGTTCCCAGCCTTCCCGCTCGCCATCCAGGCTTCCGTCCAGGTACCTCCTATTTGGACTTGACAAAAAATAAAACCCAAACTCTGATGCTCTCAAGTTCATAAAAACAAGTATTATTATCAGTACGATAGAAAACAAAAGAGAAAACTTCTATTTTTCTTGAGAAAAGTGAATATTTCTTTGACATGATTTGAAAAGGGAAGAAAACAAAGACAAATGGTAAGAACATGGAGAATAAAACTAACAACAGTACATGAAGCGTGAAAGTATTTATTCCATTCATCTCTTCGATCTGTTTGTTAATTCAAAAGTCATTTCTAAATTCCCTCAAAGTTTTAACAACTAACATGCAGATCACGCACCATAACAAAAACAAACAAAAACAAACAAAAAAAGCCTCAAATTTTGAATATGCTTCATCATTTCCTAAAAAAATTGTGTGGGGGAATTGGTGATCTTTCAGTTCGAAGTTAGCAATATAGAACTACAAAAATCAGTAAATCCCAGATGTACTTCATTGGAAAGTATAGGTATTCATCTTCAACTGCCACCAATGCCAAGTTAGAAAGCTGCTTTCAATTTCTCCAGTCAGAATCTGTGTATTTGTCATTGTCGTGAGAGAGAGAGAGCCTGCAGATGTATTTATCCAAATTATCATCATCACCACCAGTCAGCCTCTGTGTCAGCCTCTGTCTATTGATCATCATGATCACCACCAGTCATTTTAGAAATATGAACACCGGGAACTCCTCCCAAATCGGCTCCTCCATGGACTGCTTCCAAGGATGTAGATGTAGGTGCTATGCAGGTATCATCATCACCACCAGTCATTTTAGAAATATGAACACCGGGAACTCCTCCCAAATCGGCTCCTCCATGGGCTGCTTCCAAGGATGTAGATGCCGGTGCTGTGCAGGTATCATCATCACCATCAGTCATTTTAGAAATATGAGCACCGGGAACTCCTCCCAATTTGGGAACACGAGGAATTCTGGCTGCAGCCGCGTTGGAATTTTGCCTAAAACTGCCAACAGTGAGCTGAACCCATAATAATTAGGCAATTTTCAAGCTAACAATGTCAATCTTAAAAACATTAGAAAAGCAAGCAAGGGCTAGCTTACTTGTATGGGAGTGGCCGCAATCAGTGTACCCGCGACACCAGCAAAAACTTCGCCATTAGGCTTCGCCAATGTGATAATTAACCTGCCGTCTATGCGATGTACATCACCGCTTTCGTTTTCAGATGATGAATATGATCCGGTTAAGTGCAAAATCTCAAAGGGACCCTGCATGAAAGAGCAAACAAAACCCTTTAAATTTCTAATTTCATATAAATGAGTTGGAACCAAATGGTAACAGTGACACTAAAATGATTGAAGGTAAAGTCTCCAGTAACCATGTTCTTGAATCTTGACAAATGTAACTGGAGAATTTATAGTAATAAGTTGACAAATCTTGACAAATATATGTAGTAAAAAAAAAAAAAACTAGCCACCCAGCAAGTCAAGAAAAAGAAAAAAATTAATTAGGGAAAAATGAATGATAAAAGAAGATTCAAACGTACATCATATTGTCTAACAGAACCAGAAGGATCAAAATGGCGAATTATAACACTGGAGAGCACACCAGTAGCAGAAATAATAAAAACTGACCGAGGACCCTGAAAACATAACGCTATCCTTCTAACGATATCCTGCAAATGACATAAAAAGTCTTAATGTACCATTAATAGAATAGAAAATATGCCAAGCAAATTCTCTCACATCCATCTAATATTACCTCATTGATCTTGACAATGAGTACATGAAGGGTGAAATCTCTACCTGCTGTGGCTCCAGCATAGTCACCTGCATGCATAAAAAGTTCATGTGTGAAACAACTAAACCTATAAAAATATATTACTCTTAACTAGTAATGTTATTATAAATCACATTTTTATCGTATAACTATACTACAAATTTAACATGGTTGTCCCAACCCGCCCTTAAATCATTCTTGTTAAAAAGTAAAAATAAAATAATCTAAAAGTTTGTTGAAACCGTCACCGCGCACGTAAACTTTGCGGGAATTCTTACAAGGCCCTCGAAGAGCCTAGCTTTATCAACCCAGATAAATTCACTAAGTCCATAACATCAAAACTTCCATACCCACCACCATACATGATTATTGTTTCACCAAAGACAATGACAACATAACAACAATAACAATAAAAACTGAAAATAACCCAAATAGCAGAAACACAAGAAACTCTGAAAAAGAGACTCAAAACGGATATATACCATACAACAAAATATTGAATTATAACGCAAAATTAGATATCACGAAGCGCAAGAAGCTCACCCAAAGAAGCCGAGAACATGCTCTCAGACATTGCAGACGGAAGGCCCACTCTGTCCCCATCGACCGTGTACTTCCTAGGCCGTCCCCTCCCCCTCCCCCTCCTCTGCAGTACACCTCCTAAGCCTGTTGGGCCGGACGACCCTTCTACTGAGCCCACCGCCACGACTGGCCCAGCTCTCTCTGCGCCCACGCCCGCGCTCACGCCCGCGCTCACGCCCACGCCCGGCCCATCAACATCGGGCACCACCTCCATGGATCAAGAGAAAACCAAGAGAATTCTCAAAGGAAATGAGAACCAAGTTAAAGAGAGAGAGAGTGTGTTTGGCTCTGACAAAGACGAAGAAAGAGTTTGAATAAGTACGTACAGTGCAAAAGGCGCCAGAAGAGAAAATGAAATTTGTTCGATTGAATTCGGATTCTTGGAAAGTAGCGCAATGGTGAGAAAACTACGTACACGTCGCTCAGCACGTATTTATACAGGGACTGTTGTTTTCTCGTCTCCCAAGAATGCCCTTTTGACAATTTTTTATTTATTTATTTTTCTTTTTTCTAAGCAACAATTTCTGAAAAATTGACTTGGGATTTGAGGGAAAAAAGACAAAATAAAATTATTATACTTCTTTTATATTATTAAGGGTTGAATGGTAGTTTTGCCATAATCAAACCACTGCCTCAATTTCTAAAAGTGTCACAAATCATACACGTCATTAAGCGAAATACTCATTTCGCTAAATACTCATTTGACACTTTCGTTCATTTTTTGACGGAAATCTATGTCACCTCACTTAAAATAATGGCATATGACTCTCATGCATGCCACATATTTTAACCAAATCAGTATATCTTATGATGTGATTGTATATCACAGGTAGTACCTATGTTTTTTTGTGTCAAGTGGAGTGCATAAAATAATTAAAAATTATTAACTCCAAATAAAAAATAAATAAAAACCCAAAATCGATTCAAACCAATCTATCAAATTTATCCCTAAATTGCTTGAACCCTAGTTTTAGGAGTGTACAAGTGGTTGTGGTTAGCGGATTATTGGTTAAAACCGATAACCGCAACCGCCTAAGGCGGTTATTAGACTTTAATAAGCTTCGATTAGGCGGTTAGTAGCTATTTTATAACCAGTAGTTTTATAACCCCTTTTTTTTATTATGGGCTTTGGGCTTTTTTAGGTGTTTTGGGTCTTCATTGTGCATATTTTTTTGGCTTATTTAAATTGTTTTAGGTTAATGTGTTCTCAAAAACAATGAATATAATGAAACACAATCTTTAACTCGTATTTAAAACAACATCGTTTTACTGTTATATTTTTAATATAAAATATAAAATATATATTTATATTATTATATATAAAGGTAAGCGGTTAGCAGTTATTAACCACATTTTCCTTCCCCTAAAACAGCTAACCGCCATGTCCTAGGTGGTTAGCAATTTTTTATTACTGCTTACCAAAGAGGTTATATGGTTATGCGGTTAACGGTTATAAGCAGTTAGTGGTTATAATTGTCCCGGATTATATAATGGTAGCTTGTGGTTTTTTGTCATCTTCCCAAAATCGCAAGAATCTCCGTAAGCAACTCCAGTGTTTACAACATGTTGGCTGGCCTTGGCAAAGCTAAGGTTCTTTATACTCGATAATTGCTTCATTTGTTTTGGGTAAGAAAAAAGAAATGCGATTTAGCTATTTTTTTCATCCGCGGAGTTGAAGTTGTTGTTGGCACTCGCAGTAGGGGTGAAAATGCGATTATAGTTAGCGGTTATTAGCTAAAATCGCTAACTACCATAATTACTACTTTTTAAAAAAATTAAAAAATTAAAAGAAAAAAACCAAAACGCGTCGTTTCATATATATAACAGCTAACCGTTAACCCATTAACGGTTTTGAAAATACCTAAAACTGATAACCGTAACCGCTTAGGCGATTAGCGATTTTTTCTAACCGCCTTCAAAAGCGGTTAATGCGATTTGTGCAGTTAACGGTTAATGGCGGTTAATAACCACCTGTCTTTTCACCTCTCGCTCGCAGCGATTAACAGCCGGAACCTAATTGCTATTGACATGGGTTCACTAAAAAAAAAACGGCATTTAATATATATATATATATATATATATATATACTGAAACGACTTTTTTAAAAAAAATCACGTCATTTAAAAATTCGTCGTTTACGCGCCATAATGCCCCTTATTTTTTTTCCCTCCCCTGCTGGCGCTAACCCTCTCTTAAAAGAATTGCTGTCTCTCTCTCTCTCTCTCTCTCTCTCTCTCTCGCTACCAGTGAGTTCCCAGCCTTACCGCTCGTCGTCCAGGAACCTCCTATAGTCCTATTTGGTCTTGTCAAAAAGAAAACCCAAACTCTGATGCTCTCAAGTTCATACAAACAAGTATTATTATCAGTACTACAAAAAACAAAGGAGAAAACTTCTATTTTTCTTGAGAAAAGTGAATATTTCTTTAACATGATTTGAAAAGGGAAGAAAACAAAGACAAATGGTAAGAACATGGAGAATAAAACTAACAGCACATCAAGCGTGAAATTATTTATTCCATTCATCTTTTCTGTTTGTTAATTCAAAAGTCATTTCTGAAGAAACAAGTGAAAAAAGAACTACAAAAATGAATCAGTCTCTCCCTTTCTTTGGCACATTCAATCAATTGAGTTTACTCCACATTCGTTGTCTAAATACTTTTGTTCCCAAATCACCAGATGATCAGTGTATGGTTGAAATTGCATCTGTCAGTCCATTTCATCATCTAAATGTCCAAATAATTCTTTCCAGTGAGATGATGCTTGTTCTGGGGTCCGTAAAGTCCAGATGTGAGGCTTGGCTTTCTCACGAATTTCTAGAATTTCCTGCATCCAGAGCGTTTAGCATGTTATCCTATGAATACAAGGATATTTATAGGCCAAACTAAATTCATAATCACCACCTCAAGTGACAAATAGAAGAGGAAAGCAAAATTAAGGATAACCCACCAAACAACTGCAGCTAAGTTTATGAAATAAACTGCCCTATGAAGCACTAGTTCCTGGTGTGAATTCAATATGAACATATACGGCCAATATTAAATTGATGGATCTTTCCATATTCACATTCAAGAACGGACTTTTCTAGTCGTAAAATGGCGAGAATTAATGTAACACACTAGACCCACCCTAGGGTAATTTTGTGATGTTCGCCAAAATGAACTTTTCGTTATTTTAGCAACCCTAGCTAAAATTCGCTCTTTCCGCTGCCAGTTTTACGGCCCCCAAAATACACCCCACGTTAGCTTGAAAACTAAGTTCTCTCCCTCTCCAAACTACGACCTAAAAGCATACATCAATTGGCACAAACCTTCTCCCTCACAGCTGCACCAGGAAACATGTATGATTCTTCAAATTTTTCTCAAACTTTTCCTATTGAAGAATGGGTGTGATGCATGGTACTTCTATTCACCTACCCGCCAATTCAAAAACATCAACAAAAAAGCTCTATCCAAAATAAATGTGTAGGCCCTCCCAGCCTCCCATACAAACTTGGAAATTGATAACTGAAACTTATAAGATTTCAGTCAATGTGAGAGGAGTATGGAATTGTTTGACCTTCCACATAGGAGAAGCAATGTTTATTAACTTTCTTTTTTCTGAAGGATCTGTAGAACATATAAAATTTATTCGTATGCTAGAATACCATCACATTTTTTCCATCTCCATGCATGGACTGCTTCTTAGCCCAATACCATAACCAATTTTTCTCATAATTCATATCAAGTTCTGTCAATATTGTGGCAGGGAATCTAAGTTTTTCCCTTCTACTACTGCTAATCTTTCTGCAAATCGTACAACTATATTACAACCTCCCAATTATTCCCATCCACGCATACTACAAAATTTAAAATTTGTCACCACTCCAGAATGACACTTAAACATCGAAGACTAATGCTGGGAAAAAAGTGTGTAATTTACGAGGGGCAGAGGGGCAGGGTTGCCAGTCTCCTTCATGTCAATACATTTTGCACCCCTGATACAGTTTCTGCAGGGCACTCTAGTGATCACACATAGAACAAGAAAGGAAATGTATAAAGACTAACTAAAAATCAATCAAATACGTAAGAAGAAAAAAGAATACATCTAGCAGAAAACATTCTGTATCCAAACACATGCAACCAATAACATAATGGTGAAGATTAAATCATGAACCATTTGGTTTAGCACCCTGATATTGAAGTCGTATGTTGCCTTAACAAGTAAAAGTGATGCACATAAAAAATAAAAAAGAAATCCACAAAAGACAAACCTGAACCTCAGCAGAACGTTTTGTCTTTAGACTCAAACAATCCAAAAGGGAACTCCACTTCTCAGAACAGTTATCAAGAACACCAACCCTATAGTACTGCTGCATCTGATGAACTGGTGCTGCCATTACATAAATGCCCATCACATGGACAATACATTGCTATAAGCAAACAAAGAAACCAGTAGGGAGAAAAGGAAAATAAAGGATTTGAAATTTTTTTTGTCTATGCGTTGTGTGATGGCCTAATAAAATGGCAGTAAAGGATACAAAATAGCTGGGAATAACTGAAACAAGGTTGGAGAGAGGGTCACAAAGATTGGGGACAACATATATGTTTCTGAAACAGCTAACTCATGCTTCACAAAAGAAAATAACAATAAACAAGTTGGATTCAAGTAGAATGTAGATCATGCAAGAATTAGAACCTTACCCAAGAAAAGAGCCAAACCCCTCAATATAGGTTAGTGGCACTAACTCTTAATTAAGAAGGGAATTAGGAGTCCAGGAAAATTTAAATTGAGTGGAATTTGTTAAAATGTGTTAAATTATTAAATTAAATTCTTAAATTTACCATTTTCTATGAGCTTAAAATTTTAGGATAAGTGGTGATTTCATAAAATGAAAAGCAGTGATTGAGGAAACAAGAATGCTGAAGATGTATCATGGAGAAAATCACAAAGAAACTAAAGATAAGTAATGTTAGATGGTCAATTATCTTAGTAGGGTAAGGTTTCATGAAAATAGAAAAGATAGGGCCATAACCCAAACAGAACGCTATCCATAAGCAAACCCATCACAAAGCTGGGGAAACAACAGTGAATAAGTTAAAGTATGAACAATAAACACGAACAATGCCACCAGCAAAACTGATTTAAGAATATGGTGAGTAGAGCAAAATGTTATGCATACAACAACCTTTATTATGCAAGGACGCAGAGAAGTTGTACAAAAAGAAAACGAACACCTCAAGTACACGAGAGAAAACCAAAAGGTTTTTTCTCTGAATAACAACCAAAACACAAATGCTAGAAGAATCATTCGTTTTAGAAAGTTTCAAGAAAACTCAAATTCAAATTCAAATAAGAATTAATGGATAATTCATAATATCGCTCATGGTGCAGCAATTCTCTTTCTCCCGGAATTGAGACTCCTAAAGTAAACAAATGAAAGAGCAATTCACACAACAGAGACTTAAAACTTAGAAGCTTTTCTAATCAATACTCATGGTTTCAAGGCTTATAAAAGCGCATCCTCATAACCAAAATAAAATAACAACAAAAAATTCCAAAAAAGCACAAATCATAGTGGTATCGAAATCGCCGATTCATGGAATTTAATTTTTGATTGGAATATGAACAAGATAATGGACTTCGATGGCAACAATGACTAATTGAGTTACTACAAATTGGATTGTGATGCAGAATAGGAATGAGAAATTGAAAACGAAGATGCAAATGGAAAGAGCGTACAGTAGCAAAACCAGAGGGCATCGAAGCAGGTGGTGCAGGAAAAGCGCCGGTTCCGAGGATCCGATGGGACTTCGGTCTCCGAAGACATGTCTGTTGTAGGGTTTAGGGTTAGGGTTTCAACAAGAAAAATTCAAAAAATCTCATCGCAAACCAAACATTCTCCAAGCCTTCAAATCTACTTTCCTAAGAATTCCCAGCAACCAAAAAGAGTCTAAAATGAATAATTGATAGATGAAAATATGAAATGAAATAAAAGCTGATAAAGGTTAAATACCTGGCTGAATTTGATTCACAACATGTTATTACTACAAACCATTGAAGCTCTCACACTGAGATACTTGTTTATGGTCCAAATTAGCCCTTTTTTTCTTTTTCTTTTTTTTTTTGTTTTCTTAGACCTCCAATATAAAACCCTTTACCTTTCTTTAAAATCCCATTCAAGAGTCCAAGGGGTACTATCGGCTAAAAATCACATATCATGAAGATGAAGTGAAGATCACTTATTCAAATCCTCTTCTTTCTTTCCTTCATCTTGTGTAGACATATACTTAAAAAATAAAAATAAAAAATTTGCTTATATATATATAAACCAAATGAATTTTGTGGGTTGCTTGTCCATAACAGAATCTATGGAGTAGTGCAACCACCCCAGTCCCACTGGAGGTGGCTAAGACCATTGTTAGAGCTTCATAAAGGGTGGTCGCAGCCACACCCAAGCGTTGTCAAGGATGGTCTTTGACTCTTGTCCGCTCCCCAAGTGTCATCGTGGGTCGCACTACCCCTGAAGCACCTTAGGGGTCCACCATGAGAAGTTCTAAGGGTGATGCGACCACTCCCGAAATTTTGTTATGGGTGCTAGCCATCCATATAATTCATTCAAAAAAAAATTATTCGTGTTTTAAAAGAAAAAAATATAAAGGAGGTATGACATTTAGAACTATCATGATTACTATTATTTAGCCATCACTTAGATCCTTTTGATGTAACCATTAGAGACTCCTTGCCAGCCACTGGCCAACACCACTCCGGTGGCTCTCTCTCTTGTTTTGCATGTAACCTGCAAAAAGATATGCCTTAGCAATTTATATAATTTATTTTAAGTATTTTTTTTTTTAATATCTCAACTATTTTATTAATTCTTAAAAGAGGCAACCAACACAACTTTTTAACCTTGCAGATTAAAGAGGAATGCTACACTTTCCAAAACATTTATCTAAAATTTGCTTCTCAAATGATCTGTCACAAACCTATGAGATAGTAACGTATTTTTTAATATAATATATTACATAGGATTGCGACACATCATTTAGGGAGCAATTTTTTTGAAAATTATAGTATTTCTCCAAATTAAAAGGCTCGGTACACCATGACACAACTCGCATGTAATATCTAATAAGTTTCTCTTTTCCTATTTTTTTTATTATTTATATGTTGTTATTTATTTTAAAACTATAAGAGGTTAAAATTCTCAACTAAGGTTGCAGATGAAGCCTCGTTAATACGTTTCACCATTTATTTTGCCTAGAGCAATGTTTTATTTAATGATTAAATTGTTCTTGCTTCACATCAATTGATAAAGATGGAATTCGGATATGATCGAGTTCAATCATGTTTTTCTCATGATTTATAATCCTCTTAATTAACTAAATGCTTGGTTTATATTGTTGATTTTAAAATTGGATATCTCTTATAATTTGTTTTTGACGGATACAATTAATGACTTAGTTTTAAATTGTTAAAGCGAAGAAGAGCACACTTTAGATTTTTTTTAAGGATTTTAATGATGATATTTTCCATGGTAAAAAGATTGACTTCTAGATTATCATGTAGACTTTGAGTAAAATCAATGATCAAGAATATATGTTGTTATGAATTAATGAGGTGGATTCCACAACCTTGGTTCTTTTTATCTTGATAATTTACTGTTTTATTATTTATTATGTTTAGATTAATTTACTGTTTAATTTATTATTTACAAGCGACTTTAGCTAAAGTCACATTTGGTTTTCAAAAGGAACCAATAGTGCCAGTGGTGAAGAAATTGGTCTCAACCATGAATTAGTAACAAGATATCATCAAATGAAAGAACACTTCCATGAGGGGAACAAATTTGTTCTCTTTTAAAAGAGAAGTGAAACTCAAAGACAAGATTACTATAAAATGGATTTTTTTTTTTTTTTTTTTTTTTGGTATGTGTTAATAGAGTGATTACACGCCGCTCACCAAGAAGAGGATTATGCAAAAGAAGGAGGTTAGAGGGTTCACCGAGAGTAGATTTGACGAAACCACTCCAATGCTTAAGTCAGTGTAGTGAGGTAAGAGGAAAATTTGGTAGAGTAATAATAGTGTTAATTAGGCATACCTATGAGATCATTGAGCTATCTCTTTATATAGGCAAACACACTCTTAGAGTTTGAGGGACTCTCGCCAAGAGTTTGTTACCTAACGTGGAGATTCTCTCCTTCAATATGTTAGGAGGGGCAACATGGCGTGGGCGCTGGTTAGCTAAACTAGCGAAGGGGGAATCGCTTGCTTGATCGCATCATATGGTAAATGTGCACTCGGATCTTGGTATCTGGTTGGGCCTATGGGCAGTCAAACGGTTAGGTTGTCGGGCCCTCAATGGCATGCAATCCTTTGTACTGCTAGAGATGATTAGTTGGGCTTTTCAATGGAGGGATAGTCAGTATCCAAGCCCTACAGTATCCAAACCATGGGATTTGAAATGAGTGCCTTAGACACGTTAGCAAGTTTTTTCAAGACCCGCCGGTATTCGGGTCGTATAATATGCAAGAACTATGTAATACAATTAACAGTTTACAACTCTGAAAAGACAACCTTATAGTCAAGTAAATTAAAATTATTCAAAAGATTACCTTTAACATAACGAGATAGTTATCATCAATTGCAAGTAGTGTTTGGAATTATGAAGAGACAATTGTTATCTAAGTCTTACAAGTTATTACTCAAAGTCTATAAATACTGAGTAATTAACCACTCGACTACTAATTTATTTCTCTGAAAACTTTCCCTTTCTGTTATCTTATCTTCTCCATCTTAATTATTATCTTTAGTATGTAGTTTATTTATCCTAAAGCTTTCCCTTTCCATTATTCTCTCTTCTCCATCTTTTTTTTATTTTTGTTAGTATTTGGGTTTTTGCTTCTATTAGGGCATTGGCCATACAGAAGTTTCAATGTCGTATGTTAAATCTTTGCTTATTTAAAGTCTGCAAGCCACCTTTGTCCTTTGTTTCTTTCTCTCAAAACCTAACTTAATTTTTTAACAATTTTAACCCTAACCATCATTCTCTCTCTCTTGGGCCTTTGTATGAAGCATTCCAAGAAACATCAACATTAATATGATATTGAGAGGATGTCTAAGTATCATGCGGAACTATTAAGGATTAAGGATTGTGAAAATGCCCCCCAAAACGACATCGTTTTGAGGAAAAAAAAAATGGTGGTAACGTTTAGGGGTGGCTCGCCGGTCACCCCATCGGCCATGGGGTGGCCGGCGAGCCATCCCTAAACCACCGTCTTTTTTTTTTTTTTTCTCAAAACAACTTCGTTTTTTGGGAGCATTTTTTAAATTGATTTTTTTTTTCTTTTCAAAATGGCATTTTAGTAACTTAACCTCAAAAAACGACATCGTTTTGCATTTTTCATCCTATTTGACGATGTTGACTAACAGAGTGGCCAAATTGCAATTTTTTTTTGTAATTTGGGGGCTACTTTATCACTTTTTGAACATTATGGGACTAAAATAAAAAATTACTAGTAGTTTGGAGGGCTAAATTATATTTTTTCCATATATATATTAGTTAGTGTTCCTTGATCAACAATCCAATTGAGCAATAAATAGTAGGTAATTTTATTTATTAATCAGTAATGGACGAGTAATTAGGATCCTCTCTAGTTTATTTGAACTGTATCCAGCTAGTTATATTGAAGGGTTATTTTTGTCTCTTAAAAAGTAAAAAGACAAAAATATTCCTATAATATAATCCACTGGATATTATTCACTCCATATGAACCGGAGAGGATCCGTTCCTAGACGAGTAGGTTCAAAACATGCATGTAATTACTATTATATAACGGGCAAAGTTTTTTTCTAAACTGAATTGAAAAAATTTTCTTTAACATAGTCTATAAAAGTGACATGTGTTCCTTAAACATGTGAGATGCACATGTCTTTTTAATAGTAGGGACAAAGTCGAAATAAATTTTATTAAAAATTCATATATATCTTGCATATTATTAAAAAAATAAACACATGTCACTTTTATAAACTAAGTTGAAGAAAATTCTTCCGACCCACCTTTAAGTTTTTCCTTATACAACGATAGCAACGCTATATGCCACGGCACAACTGGCACTGTAAACTGTCGCTCCTTTTTTTCCAGCGCAACAATTTTGAAGCTCCACAGCAGAATTGGTAAGGCATCTTTTGCAATCGGTGCCGGAAAGGTCCGTACTACACTGAGCCGTCAACTCCAATGTCTCCGACGCTCCAAGCCTCACCGTGTTCGTCACATACGTCCTTGGGATCACATACGCAATCTCGACGAGTTTACTGATCAAATCGTTCGTCTTTTGGCCGAACGAAACGGGGTCGCTCGCATTTTGGGAGTCCGTAAGAAGGTAACGGAGTTGGGAGTTAACTTGGCCGAAGAAATCCTCGTCGGAGTATTTCAACGTGCAAAGCCCGTGCCATATGACTGCACGTTTGCTATCTGGGCAAAGCGTGCGAATTTCGTTGGTGTCGTTGGATAAACAGTTGGCGCAATCTGAGGGATTGGCGTCGCCGGCGCAGATGGCTAGCCCGTATGCTCTGTCGAGGCCATGGCCTCTGGAACCCAGACAAAAACCTGTGGGAGGAGTTTCATAGGAAAGATAATTCATCAGCTCGTTGAGGCTTTTTCCATAATCGTCATAAGTGGAATTGAAATTCATAGAGTTTAAACAATCATGGTCGGGGACCGACAGACCCTTTTGCAGGAACAGAACAAAGGTTAGCAAAGAGAGAGAAGTGGTAGATTTTGAGAAAGACATTGTTCAATATTAATGTACATGGGTAATAAGTTTAACTATATATATAATTTGAGATGGTTATAATTTGAGATGGTTTATTCTCTTTTCTTTTCTTTTCTTTTTTTTTTCTTAATTTAAACAAAGAACCTTGATTTGAACAATAACCAATGTAAACTTTAGTCTAAATGTCTTTAAGGCAAATTTTGTTGGTGCCTTTTTTGGCCAAATCAAGCGGCTTTAGCTAAAGTCGTATTTGGTTTCAAAGGGAACCAATAGTGGGGAAGAAATTGGCCTCAACCATGAATTCAAAGAGTAATGTTATTTAGGGTCTTTTTGGGTGTGCGTTTGAAGGACTTAAAAGTGTGTTTTACACTAACAAAGTACATTCGAAGAAAAAAGTACACGTTTAGTAAAAAAAAAATTGAAAGTACTTTTAAGTATCCAAAAAGCCCAAAAATAGTCAAAATGCACTTTTAGCATAAGCTTAAAATAAAGCTTTTGCCAAAAACACTTTTTGACTTAAACGCTCTATTTTTCAAATACAACCCTAAACATACTCTTAATATACTGTTATATGAATGTCATATAATTTGATAATATGACAGTAAATATCAACAATTTGATCAACACTTGTAAAAATAGAAAATTAAAAGCTAATTTTTAAAGTCATGTCATCATGTCACTCATATAGTAGTCTACTTAATAACATTATTCATCATCAAATAGTCACATTTTAAAATGTGGATCTAATTATCTTTCAGGGGATCAAATGAAAGTACACTTCCATGTGGAAAGCAAAAAAAAAGTGAAACCGAAAGACAAGATTACCATATGAAAATGATTTTTTGTTTTTGTTTTTAGTACTTATGGACTGCATAATACAATTAGTAGTTTTACAACTCTGAAAAGATAACCTAATGGTCAAGTAAATTATAACTTACTCAAAAGAATTGCCTTTGACATAACGAGACAGTTATCATCCATTTGCAAAGTAGTATTTGGAATTATGAAGAGACAATTGTTATCTAAAAGTCATACAATTTGAAAGTCAACTCAATATAACGTACCGACTAGTAGGACATAGGGTTAAAATGAAGGAATCCTCACCACCGTTATTGAATGGAAAGATGCTGCTACAAACACTTGTCCATTATAAGTTTTATGATCAAATCAGATAACCCCTATTTTATTGACTATTTATGAACAATGGTATTACAGTAAACTACAATAAGGTAATTTTGTATTTCTATTTTTTTTATCCTGGCAAGTTAAAAATTGCATTTCCAATACTGTCCATCTGGAGCAAGTTAAAATATTATCTGTAAATCAAAATCGGTTCCATTCTGTACACATCCAAATACCTAAATTAGCCCCCATTTCAACAACCACAGTTATGTTACATGAGCATGCAAGATAATTGCATAGCCAAAAACTCTAACCAGCCTCTCATCTGCCCCTGCAAGAATTGAATTAAGTATGTTGTAAATAGCCTCAAGTGAACTTCCTTCAAGTTCCGTTGCTGCGGTCGTAAACACGTTTATCTCTAGAGCTGTTGCTGCGGTCGTAAACACGTTTATCTCTAGAGCTCTTAGAGCTAAAGAGAATTCTCATAGAAAGATATCAGGTGAAGGAACAGCCCTAATTTCTCGACTGGTCTAAGTAAACAGCATCTTCAATTCCTCAATGCGTGCAGTTCGAACTTCTTGATCGGTCAAAGCACCAGAAATCATCCGCTGCTTGCGTGCTTGCACTGCTTCCATTCTCTCCTCAACAGTTCCCTGCTATCCAAGAGCATTTAAATGGAGGTACAGAGTTAGAGCAGACAAATTCAGAGCAGGGAAAAATGACTAATTGGATTGTAGAGTCCAAAACAAAGTGGTCACGACATATCCATCTCCTAGCTTTAAGCATGTAAAAATTTGAAGCACAATGTCCTCCTATCCTTGCCTATAATTATGAACATGTCAAAGCAGAGGAAGGGGTCAATTGCAACTCTATTTCCATTGAAAAGTTTCTGAAATACTACTAACTTCGACTCTCAACTGTCGGTGTAATTGTAAAAATGAAAGAACAAAAAAGACATTTAGTCAAAAACAAAAATAAAGGAGACCTTCACAATGAACCGTCTGATCATCACTCTTTTAGTTTGTCCAATCCGATGAATGCGCATGACAGCTTGCTCCTCTACAGCAGGATTCCACCATGGATCCTTCAAAAATGTTACAACAAAATAGCTTAGCTTAGCAATATATATATATATGCAAGTGAACTGCATGGTCTACCTCCTCGATCTGTCATTCAAAATATGATAGATGCCTAATTACACAATTTCACATGCGCTGCCAATTTTTTCAGAATAAAAAAGCTGATCCTCGTAATTAATTATCTGGCTAAATTTGCACCAAAATCATACATTATGAAGGTGCAGAATCCCTAGCAATCTAATGTAAAATTCAGTAATAAATCGCTGACACAACCCAAAACTACAACTCTACAAGCTACCGCTCATAAAATGAGCTATACTAATGTCACTACTTTCTGCTATTGCATACAAGCCATTTCACAATTAAAAAGCAGGAAATTTAATCTTCTAAGCTTACCAAGACAAAGGCATTGGAAGCTGCTGTTAGATTTATTCCAACTCCGCCAGCCTTCAAAGACATCAGCAACACCTAAGCAACAAGAACGAAGCTCCAATAATTAAACCCAGATCATTTGTTAGAGTACTAAACTCTACCCCCATGAACAAAAGAAGGTACATTAATGAATAAATTAGTCACAGACCAGGATGTTGCTATCTTCTGAAAACTGCTTTAATACTTTTTCCCGCTGCTGCTGACTTAGTGTCCCATCCAGACGAACAAAGGGAATGTTACTCCTGGACAAAATGGTAACTATCAAAATATTGATGATGCGTGACAAATTACTGAGAATTGATTCTGATGGAAAAGCAAAGTTTTTTTTTGAATTAATGACGTCATATGAGAAAGAATAACAAGGTGAAGACACTCATCCAGGACATCACAGAAGAAAGCACAAAGGATAAGATACGAAGCATGTTGCTTTAGATTACCAAAAAAATAAAAGGACAAACAATAGTAAGATTTTAGCCTATAAAAACATCTTCATAACCCCATCAACTTGCATGGAAATTTAACAATTTATTGTATGCAAAACACACATAACAATTCATTATGTCAAGACTGTAGTTTTCTAAATTTAAATAAATGGATAGCTAGATAATTCCTTTAGTGGTAAAATCAGTCCTTTCAAAGCCTGCAAGTACTCCATTTAGTCTGCTATTGCAAAGAGTGTATACTAACTCAGATTTCCAATCAGAGATATACTAATAGGAGAACCAGCATGGTGCTCAACTGCTCTCACACAACCAAAAGAGTTACTTCAACTTCTATGCAGTTAGGAATTTCTACCGGGAAAGAGGAATCTGCAGGAGGTCAAGAAAGGCAGTCCACTGGCTGAAGACAATGCTCTTAGAGCCTGACATGCGAAGATTTTCAAGTTCACGCAAGAGAACAACAACTTTGGATGACTCCACCCAATTTTTCTCAACATCAATCTGGAAGCGAGTCTCAGTTGGGGCTGTAATAAGATCTTGCCTACTGATGTTTTTCCTGTAAAAGTAAATAATATTTTGAAATTGTATTGCCGGTAATTTCATAACAAAAGCACTTCAAAGAGAAGAAAACCCAAATCATTACTAGAAAATAAAAAAATCAAATCATTGTGACAACAACTTGAAGATACCTACAAACAGGACATAAACCAGAGGTAGGATTTCGCCAGCTTGCCAATAAGCATTCCCGGCATAAGCGGTGAGCACAAGGTGTCAATACTGCATCTTCAAATGCTTCAAGGCATATTGGACACTCTCCTTGTTCCCCTTTACGCAGCTCTTCCACAACCTCTTGAACATAAGCTAGCGAAGGCCCATCTTTAGCTTCCCCTTCTTGGGCTTTGTGGCTGCCCTTGAGGAAACGTTTAGCTAGCTTATTCAAATCAGAAAATTCTTGTGTATCACCTCGACTGAAAAAATCAAGCCGCCCTTAAGAAATCCAACTTATTGGTAAATTCTTCAAAAAAGGTATATAAACCTATAAACAATTATAATAATCTACAGAACAATAGTTAACAATCAGAATGAACTTATACTTCTACATGTATTGGTCTCAGCTCTTGTATTTTTGGTCAAGCCCCTCTGTCTCTAAATTATAGTCCCACTTCAAAATGCACAAGTTTTAAGGAAACTAGTAATAAATGAGTTCTAACTCAATATTTTAGCTTTGTAAATTGTCATTTACTTTTACCTTAGAAAAGTGAAAAAAACAATCATATTTCTTGTAATAAACACAACTGACAAAGACTAATGTAGGAAGGGTAAAAATTTATTCTACCTTTTTGGCAACTGAACAAATATTTAGGGGGCAGCCACTAAAACCAATATATATATATATCATGTTAGCATTTATCCATATGGCAAAACTCTGATAGGATGACCCTATCACCCTTGATGGGGCCTCACACTTTTTCACATAAATCTGTGTAGTTTCTGCTACAATTTGAGATATTCAATAGGTCAAAATTTCTTATAAAGAGATAACAAAACCGAAAAATAGTCATTCAAATATATTTTTTAAATAGGTGTTCCAATTTTGTCCATAAATGCACTATTATCCAGCATTCAGAATTTTTTTTTTTTATAAGTAACGGAAAAATTTATAAAAAGTGTAAGGCGTCCCTAAGTACACAGGCAAGAAGCACCTAAGTAGTTAGCTCCACTAATTTGAACCAAGTTTACAAGATGTCTATCCATACTGTTTAGATTTTCTGGAACGTTTTTAATGTACAAATAATCTCACTAATGTATACAAAAATAGGTGAAGCTCTATTAATGTTGTTGGGATAGTGCTCATATATATATATATATAAAACATCCACCACCAATTTTCTTTACATAATAATGCGGCAAGAACAAAAATCAAATCAGTGAGGCGACTAATTAGATTAGGTCATCTGTTCGCCCAGGAGGTAGAATTACAGGAAGCACTTTTCAAGCTTCTGTGATTTTCTGGCCCATTTAATAAAAAAAAGAAACGGTATAAATTTGTGAACATCTAAAATTCCAATAGAAAAAAAAGTGTAGCACATCATTCTTTTTCAATCAACATCCCAAAGCTTTTTTGTAACATATTTTGAGGGACCATGGTATCTTGTATGCATAACTTCTGTACATCTGCACTCATTAGCAAGATCAATCTCCTTATGCAAACTGCTACACTGGATCTTATTTGAGTAGCTTTATTGTTATTATGTTCATTGCCTAAAAATTCCTTGCTAGACTATCCAATCTCAAAGCACATCAATAATTGACCAGAAGACTCCTCTACGTCGTATCAGATCACTATAGCATCATTGTCATTATCATGGCAGCAGGGCAAGGAATATAATAGCAATAAAGCAACTCAAATAAGATACATTAGCAGGGAGAGGGAAGGAAGGTAACTAACATACCTCATCACAAGAAATGGATGATCACAACATTGGCGAAGACGTAAAAGTAACTCCAATATGGAAGCATAATTATGAAGAACCCGTCCTTGCTCAACAAATTGATCAAATTTCACCTGAAGCGATTTCAACATCAACATATTACTCTTGGATTTTTCCTCTCTAGGCCATTTTATTCAAAACACATCATAGAACATAACCTTAAATCACTAACAAAGCATATAAGCAATGAATACACAAGTTCTGCTCTTGAGAGCAGCCAACCATGCAAAAATGCTGAAGAATAGAACAATAGTCAAGCCACCACTCCCAAGACCCCACTTAAGTGGGACAGTGATCAGTAATGACCCTTTATAAGCAGCACCACGAATGAAAAATACCTTGGATCTTTTAAACAAGGCCTCATAGAAGTCTTTTTCACTTTCTGTGAGTTCACAATAGATAACCTGAATATCAGCTGGAGGAAGAATGAGAATTGGCCTGCAAACAAAGAAGAATTTTAGAGCAAAACATCCAAAAAGTGAATATAGGATGATATTACTCACCTGCCTTCTCGATCAGTGCTAAATTTTGTTCTCCTTAACATGATCGGCTTTAAAATGGACTGAACCAACTTCAACCCTCTCTCATCACCCTCCTCAAATGGTTTTTGAATGAGTTTGTTCCACCTAGAATATAGAAGACCAACCAATCACACAGTGGTTATTCTACATCAACCCACTGAGAAAAGACAACTGGAAATTAGAAAGAGTAGTTGCTTAAACATATAATACACACACTATAATATCCCAGAAACATATACTTACAACAACAAAAATAGAAATTGAAAAAAAAAAAAAAAAAAAAAGGACCCTAGGAACACATTTCTCTATATGACTAGAATTATCTTAAACTATAAGACCAGCAAAAGGTGCAACTATTAAGCAGAAGGAGTAGTTGCATAAACATATATAATACACACAAACTATAAGACCCCAGGAACATATTTCTCTATATGACTAGAAGTATCATAAACTATAAGGCCAGCAAAAGGTGCAACTGTTAAGCAGAATTCAACAGAGGACTCCTTTAACTTTTGCCATAATTTTTCATTAGAAAGCTTAGTTTCTATTTTTATATCTCATAATCATGTAAAAGAATAAGAAGCATACTTTCTTTCCAAAACTTTAGAAGAACATCTTCAATTTCTAGAAGGTTTCTCAATAGACTTGATACTGATAAAAAAAAAGTACATTATAAACATTTGGCATAGCCAAATATTGCCTTTACATAAAAATAGAATTTGAATAAAAATAAGGAAAACAAATCATAGGCATAATGGAACCACTTAAACTGATTATAGAAACTCGGACACTGGTGCCTAAATCTCTGAACCAAAAATTCATCCCACATGGATGTTTCGAACAGAAATTATACAAAATTAAAAATGGGGCATAACCAATTTTGGGAACCCTAAGATCACATATGTTCATTGAACACTAAAAATGGAGGCAAAACTTACCATGCCCAAGTTCCCCATGGTTCCACCTTCAAAAACCTAAGAAGACTGTAAATGTCCTCCAGATTGTTCTGTGATGGAAAAAGTTAAATGTCAGAAAGCACAACACAAAGTGAAGCACTACCTCACATTAACAAATTTTACTATCTGCAAGATAAAAGCATCCACAGCCAGCACAGGTATAGCTTCAAAAGACATGGAAATTAATGTCCTCCAGAAAACAAATAACGGACTCAACAACAGGCTTTATATATAAGTGAAAGTAACCAAAAGTCTCATTAGGAAGCTTGAATTCAAAACAAGAGAATGTGCACATGAAAGACCACAAAATAGTTAGAAAACCACATGAAATTGCCACTGAGCTTAACAGTTTATCCAGGGGTATATCAGAAGCTGAAGTTATCATGTCCAGCCTCAGCGCCTGACATCACAAACTATCTCTCTATAGATTACTTAATCTCTAATTGGTGGTAACTAAAATAAAAGGCATAATAAAGTCAATAAACGTCCATGGCATACCTCCAGCAAATAAATTGCTTATGCACGCAAGAGAAATATAAAATAGCATGACATCAGAAGTGAAAAATTTAGCAGTTAACATATAAATATGCAATAGGCCTCAAAGATCCAATACAAAATTAAGAAGAAATCCGTTATTTTGTCATAACATCGATATTATTCCGTTAGAGTGAGAGGGGGTGATGATAGTTCATGTTACAAGTAATGATGATTTATGTTCACTTGATATGATGTTTTATGATTGCAAAAGTATGTTTACGAAAGATAGTTTTGGAAATAATAAAAAAATAGTTTTGCGAAAGACAATTTACAAACGATAATTTCAAGAAAAGGACATTTACGACAAATGATAATTTTACAAAGCCGTGTTTACAAAAGTTATGTTTATGACAGGTTGGATTACGAAAGTATGATTTACGGCAAAGTGCCTTTTAGTGTTTTAGTAAAATTGTAACCATGTTTATGAAAAAATGTTTTCATGAAACAATGTCTTCTTGTTTTAATGTGGGCTCATTTCATATGCATCTTACGAATTGATGTTTGCTTATTGGGTTGTGTATGCATTTGACTTGTAATTATGGTTTAGACTTGGTATGTAATTCAAGTTGTAAACATGTGACTTTAAGATATGTAATTATATTTATGCCTTAGTGCTTTGATGATGTCATGTATTGAGGGACATGTTCAAAAAAAATTATAGCAAATTCCACTGCATATATATATTATCGAAGTGTAGTAGTAGGGCCCTAAGGTTAATATACATTGCATAATAATTGGGGGCCGTTAAAAAGAGAGAGGATGTCCAACAAGTAGTAACATTCATTCACAACAAACATGAAGATCCCTTTTTAGTTTTATAATACTTTCCATAAAACACTTGACCTGGATAGGGGTGCCAGTTAGACACCAGCGGCGATCAGCAACTAGAGCAGCAGCTGCCATGGAAATTTGGCTTTTAGAGGATTTTATGGTATGTGCCTCATCAAGAACCACTCTAAACCATCGAACTGAGTAAAGTCCACCATTGTCTTCACCATTCTACAAATAAAACAGATACGTAGAAAGATGCATTAGTTCATCTCATGCAGAGAAATGCATGACATAGCACACAGTAAGTGTTTAAATTACCTCTGCCGAAAATTCTGAGGCTAGCACTCCATATGTGGTAATTATAACATCACTTTGAGCCAGAGTTCTTACATCCTTTGGCCTACTTTGTCCATAATGAACATATAGAGACAAAGACCCAGGTCGCACATGAGTCTCAATCTCTGCCTGACAATTCACTAAACTGTTCAGAAGACTCTAAAACAGAAAAATTTATGAGTATGCATATGGAACTTTCATACTTAAGAAAAATCAACTTTCAACAAAGCACTTACGACAAGTATGCAGAACTACAAACAGTAAATAAGAATTGCAAACACAAATACCTTCCACTGGCCTAGAAGAGTCATAGGACAGACAATCAAGTTTCCCCCATCCACAAGAGCACTCTTATGCTTCATCAACTTATCAAATCCTGACAATTTTGTTTGCTTCTTTGGGTGATCAAATTCAGTCCAGCCATCTATCATAGTGCTCACATCACTTCCTTCACCTGAGGGCTGACTACCTGATGATCCACCCCTTTTTGAATGAGCAAGGACGGATATGGTCATTATGGTCTTCCCAAGCCCCATTGCATCAGCCAAAATCTTCAATTGCATCATAAAGTCAATATACTGAGTATAACAATGATGAGTAGGAATTAAAATCATAGTTAGATTGGAGCCATCTAAGGACATACTCCTCCTCTGGCCATTTGAAGTGAGCTTGGAAATTCTGTAGTAGCATCGCCTGAAAATGCGTTCAAATAGACAGCTAACTCCCTCCTAGATACACACAAACCCTCATGAGCACCCAGTTTCAGGATAAGTATAAAGGCTTAAATAATGTTATAATCTAACTTACTTGTCAGCAAGACGGTATGCCTCCCAACATGGATGAAGTGTTGTTGCCGCCTCATTCATTCGTTGTCCCTTCTCCAGCTGAACCATCCAATGAAGAGCTTGCTTTTGGTATGGTCGAAGTTCACACTGAACAGTTCCAGGGGGGTCCATTTCCTGTAACACAACACATTTTTGAGTTACTTCACCTTCTATAGGCATGAGCAAGCTCCACCAAAGTGCAATATCTTCTAAGAAATTACGCTACCTCTAACTCAGAGCTACTTCCAACACCAACAATGTTGTCAAGATCCACATCCGTAATGGAATCCTCATTTTCAACTTCATTTCCAATTTGAGAAGGATTCTTAGACTTGTTAACAGGTAACAACGAGACTCGAAGACCAGAAATATCCTGTTAATGCAAGATTACACCCTAAACTTGACCAAGAATATAATTTAGAAAAGAAGGTATTAATGTCTCCATACCTCTGAGTTTAAAAGGCGCTTCCTTGTGTATAAGTCACCAGGAGTGAATTCTGCCTAATTACAACCAATCAATGATATTTCATTACAATTTAAGTGGGAAGGCTTAGCAAGATATATTCTATGACAACAAAAAGATGCTAACTTCATATGTCCAAATTCACATTTTCAAATTTCAGCAGCACAAGTTACTTCCATGATCAGATCAAATCAATAAACTTCTAAGAGAAAGGCGAAACAATTCAAATAACACATGATCACCTTCTTAAAAGGGGTCAGTCCTAGCAACCGGAACAAAGCTGGGAGAGGATGAACTACTGATTCCTCAGCAGCATTGCTGGCTGCCTTGAGTGAGGTCTGGTGATGCTTACGGAACATAGAACTATTGATATATACTCTGGAATGAATACAACATGTAAATTCATCAACCACTGTATACACCAACCAGATAGCCCATTATAAAGAAACACTCCAAAAGAGAATCATATGCAATTAATACACCCCGTACTATGGCGAACAGGCTGGCCACATCATTGAATTTACAATGGCAAGCTAGTCTTGTGGTAAACCAAACAATGCATCCTTTGAAAATCATTTCTTATATGAAGAGCAACTTAAGAATCAATGACAATAGTATATCAACTCTACGAAACCAAAAGCAACTTAAGAATTACAACAAAGCTAAGTCTCGACATTACCTTATCGACAAAAGAATGGTGTCCATAATGCCCAAAACATCAGGAACAGATTTACAACAACCTTCAACCTTCACCTTCTTATCTCTCACAAGCGGCAAAAGACACCGTGCCCATTCATTAGGTATTCGACCAATCTGCCACAATACCAATCAATTCAAACACAACAAACCAAGATTCACATTAAACAGTCATCTAAGCGATCCTTCTCAAATCACCATTTTTTGCAAATTACCTCTCCGGATTCTTTAGTAGAGAACCTCACAATCTCCGAACAAGCCGCAGCGTGCTGTCGCCCTCTCCCAAAAACCTTCCCCAACGAAGGCGAGCTAGAACTACTCCTCAGAGGAAACGTGAACACCACTTCATCACCAGGCTTTACTCTCCTCCCTTTACACGTCGACAGCCCCGAAACTTCACCACAGCCAATGAACCACCACTCGCTACCGTCCGAGCTCTCTCGCCGACTCACATCCTCGACAAAACCCTCGCCTGAGTCAGAAGCGCAATCGGAAGCATTTGCTTCGTCGGCTAAAGAACGAAAACTCCGGTTCTCTCCGCCGTTTCGCTTCGAACTCGAGACGGGGGTGCTGGGCTCGGGAGCTGAGTTGCGGCGAGGAGTTTTGGGGGCTTTGGAAACGGCCGGTAATTCTTTTGATTTGAAGTTTGGAGTGTCGAAGATTATGTTGATCGCGGCGGTGGCGTCGTTGTTGGCCATGTGAAGGGCTCTGATTATGTCCATGTCAGAGTAGTCCGAGCCGACGACGGATCGGACGGTGGACAACAACTCGTTTTTGACCTTATTCCCCATCTGATGCTTGCGAACAAATCCCTAAATGTGAATCCCTAAACCTAATTCCACGCGTAGAGTCTGGGATTGCGAAGTTTTGCAGGGACAGTGACACCCTGGTTCACCGGTTCCCCCACCCTGCTACTAAAATGCGCAGCGGTGCAAGATAGCGAGGGTTTGCACTTTGCAGGGCGCGTCTAGAAATGGCGGGGGCGGGTGTATGAAAAGTTGGAGAGGAGGCGTGTGACTCGCACGTGACGCATTCGTTTTCCCGCCATCTGATAGCCGATAGGACGTGGCATGGTGATAATCGTGGAAATTGGAGATTCCTCTTCCAGACCTGAAATCCCTCTTTTTGAATTGATTAAATGGAATAACTCACATTTTGATTGAAGAAGATGCATCACTTCTTTTCTCCAAAATTAGGTCATATATTAAGAATTTCTAAATATATTCAATATGTTGCTTGTATGGTTGTATTGAATATATTTACAAATAAAGTTTCAGATTAAGACACTGTATTTGTTTGTAATGCTTTCAAGTTTCAAGCCAAAGTACGACTCCTCCTCGTTTGGCCTTGTAATTTTGTATACTTAAACAACTCTGCTTTTAAATAAAATTGTAAAAATTATGGGGTAATTATCTCCTCCCATCAACTACAATTACAGTGTTGAACCTATCAAACTACGATAACTATCATTTCGTGTCCAAAACTTCATTTATGTTAGTCAACCACGTTAAATTGGACATAATATTATCTTTTAGACGTTAAATCTCATTAAAAGACAAAAATACTCCCAAATAAAAGATTAAAACAAAAAATATAAATATATAAATTAATTTTTTTTTTAAATTGACAGCCACCCCACCCCAGAGGTGGCCGGTGGCCAGGGGTTTTGATAAGGAAATGGTAATATTATGGTCACCATTGCTAAGGAAATGGTGGGAAGGAGGATCGAGTGCAGAATGGTTTAGATTTTGGGTGTCATCTTTATTTTCCTCCTCTGATTTTTTGGATTATTTCTGTTTCTGGGTATGTCTGCGTGTTTGTTAGAAACAGAGGTGGAGGGTTTAAAAGGACAAAAATTGTATCATCCGGGAAAGGGAATGAGGGAAAGATCAGAGCTTTGAGTTTTGGCGATATCAAAATTCAATGGCCTCCGTTTCTCTGAGCCAATGTCCTTCGAATACATATACCAAATAATATTGACCGTGAAGGAGCTGCTACTAGCAAAGCTCAGAACTCTGATCTTTTCCTCATTAGATGACTTCAGAGTAGAAGATAACAAATTTTCGTTCAAGTCTTCGTTAAGAGCGACGGAAGAACAAGAGGAAAAAGAAGAACAAGATACTTTTTAATTTTAATATATTTATATTTTTTTAAACTAGTACTTATATATATAAGGGTGTTATATGTAATTTTTGTATATAAAGTTTGGGTATTTGAGTCATTTCAAGTTTTTTAACGTGGTTAATTGCCGGAATGAGGGTTTTGGGCACAAAATGGTAGTTTGATAGGGTTATCAGTTCAGGTGGACAAAATGACAATGCATTGTAGTTTATGGAAAAAAGGTAATTACCCCAAAAATTATTGTTTTGGGTATACTTCATAAACCCTCCTCAACTTCCATTCATTTTAACGTTATCTCTCTAAAATTTAAAAATTCTTAATTAAGTGTATCGAACTTTCAACTTTTTTCAATTACTCAATTTCATTAAGATTTTCCGTTAAATTTTATCAGAATTCCCAAAAATAAAATAAAATAAAAAATTGTTAAGATTCAAGAGTTTTTTTTTTTTTTACAATAAAAAATACATTTGCAATTTTTTTATAAAATGGATATTTAGGAAATTTTAACAATATTTAAGGGAATATTCTAACGAAATTGGTAATTGAAATAAATTATAAATTTAATACCCTTAATTGAGAATTTTTTAACTTTGAGTTAATACTTTCAAAATGCATAAAAGTTTTATGGATTTTTGTGAAGTTTCTCCTTATTGTTTAAAAATGTGAAGAAAAAAAAAATCACATTTTAAAACCGCCAATAATATGGTGCATTTTTTAAAAAGAAGCAATTTTAGAAGTCAATATTTTGAAACCAACAAACCCTTAGAGCACATCGCCAATATTCAAAACTCTCTCTACCTCCCCCAAAAAAGAAAAATTTAAGGAAAAAGTTTAACCGGTTCGGTTAAGGTGTCCTTATCGGTTAGCCGGTTTAACCAATAATAACCTGTATACTATTCACCAAGTTGAAAACGACGCCGTTTATGTATGTAATGTTTTATTGTTTTTGTAGGTTAAATTCCATTTTTCCTTTTGTCAAAGTCAAACCCTAAGCGTCGCTCTCCCCAATCCAGTCCCCTGACTCGCCTCTCTCGCAAGACTCTAAGTCTCTAAGCCGCTAACCGAGTCTCTCACTCTCTCGGTCTCTCCCCTCTCTCGCCTCTCTTGCGAGACTCGAACAGTCGAACCCACTATAAGTGCATGGCTGTTGCTCACTTGCTCTGAATCTCCGATTGCCTCAGCCTATTCACCCAAATCCACTTGTCCCAGACTCCCAATACGGCAATACCCAAAACCAGACCAGTGAAACCACTACAGCTTCTCCGCCGCTATCACTGCCTATGCGAATCTCCGGGAGACCGCATTCGGAAACCAGCTCCACGCCCGTGAGCCGTGCAGCCGTGCTGTTTCTTTTTGTGGAAACGATCAGAAACTCTTGATTTCTCAGAGTCTCTGTTACAGGTAAACCGTAAACTCTGGAATTTTCTTTTCTTTCTTTTTTTTTTTTTTTTTTTTTTTTCTTTTGTTGTTTTCTTATCTGGCGTCTCTGACCCTCAGGCAGTGCATTGTGTGTGAATTATTTCAGTTCACTTCCAATTTCCGGCTTCCTACCAAATCAAGCTCTGATTCTCAATCTCAAGCTCTCAGCCCTCGCTTTTATATTTGTGTAATGGTATTGCCCATGACTTATTAACTAAGTGATTTTAATTAGTTAATACTTTGTTTATTATTCACTAATGAATTTTATTTTAATTTGAGTTTGGGTAGGTTTGATTTTTTTTTTAAAGTGATGGCATTTGATGGGATTTCTTTGCCTTTGGTAAAAGCATTTTTTATTAACTAGTTTTGCTAGTCTAATTAGCATTCATTATGTTAATTAGTTCATTTGCTTTGGAAAAATGTATTTTATAATATATAAAAAAATAATAATAATTAAAAAAAAAAGTTGAAGTGGGTCAATATAAAAAAGCTTCAATTTTTAACCCAAAAAACAAATATTAGGGTTCAAACAAAAAGTATTTGGGCCCTAAAACAACTTATTTTTAATAAATTATTTTAGTCCAACAAAAAGTATTTGGGCTCTCAAAAGTCAAAAAAACTCATTTTCGGCCCGACAAAATAAATCAATATAAAGCTCTCAGTTAAATCGGTTAACCGGTTTAACCGAACCGTTTAACCGTGTACCGTTTTAACCAAAATTATCGGTTAAAATTCTTATTGGTTCAGTATCGGTTAATAAATCGTTTAACCGAAAATTATCAGTTAATAACCGATAAGCTCCAAAACCGGACCGTTTAGACCGATACCCAGGCCTAATTATGTTTCATTGTGAGCAAATATGCCGTTGACGGTAACCAATGAAATGAGTTACGAAACTTTTACCTAGTTTAGCAAATATTCCAATTAACCTTGTTAGAGCATCTCCAGCAATGATGGCTATTTTAGTAGCTCAAAATCTACTTTTTTTTAGTTTAGCTACTACATTTTCACAATGAACTCCAGCAGACTATATATTTGACAATCTACTTTATTTAAATATTGTTTTTTAATCTATTTTTTAATTATTTTTTCTCACTTGTCTCTCTCACTCTCCCTCACCACGGACAACAACCCCTCCCCTGATTCATTTCCCAGCCCAAATCCCCTTTCCCCTTTCTCACTCTTGCTCACCACCATATAACTAGGATTGCAAAGATTATTCGCCAATAATTTACACCAAAAAATCCAACTCCAAGAACATCCCAAACCAAAACAACAAGAGAAGAAAATTCATCCACACAACCCTGAAATCTCACATTTCCACCATAACCCTGAAATCAACCAATTCGATTTTCCTTTCATCATGTTAAGATTGGTTGGAGGGGAGTTTGAGAGGGAGAAGATGATGAAGGAGGCTAGTGCCTCTTGTTCATTCAACTTGTAACCAAACTACCCCTAAACCCTAATGACAATAACACTTATAACAGTCACTCACAACACTTCTAACACTCTCCCTCAAACTGGAGCATATACATCATATGAATCCAACTTGGAAGATACAAGTAAATGAAAAAACAACAACTAGAAAAACATACACCAACACCTCCCCCCCCTAAAGCTGGAACAGCTTGGAGTTCACAATACAAACAACAAGATAATTAAATAAAACTTCAACGCCGGTCGAAAACTCCTCGGAAACTTGAACAACCATTTGATCGGTTCTCACCGAAAAACACTAAGGCCGGTCGGATGCAACGATCACTTGATCGGTTCTCGTTGGAGAATCCAATGGCCGGTTGGATACAACGATCTTGGGATTGGTTCTCATCGTAAAACACCAAAGCCGATCGGATGCAACGATCACTTGATCGGTTCTCGCCGAAGAATCCAAGGCCGGTCGGATACATCAATCATCAACAACAAACAAATAACAAATTTTTCATATGATTGACCAACAAGATTCACATAAAAACATCTACTAAAAAAAAACAAACAAACAAACTTTATCGAAGCTTCGTCGAAACTTCGTCGGAGCTTCAAAACTGGCCAGAAACACGCAGACCACACCAGTAAAACCAAAAAATAGTGAAAAACAGAACAGAAGCAGTCACTGGAGGCTCGCCGAAGGTCGCGGGAACTTGCCGAAGAGGACAGAAAACTACGGCCATATAAAAAACAATGGCTACAGAACCAAACGGTGACCACACAGTAACTTTTCAACAACTAAAACATCAAACCGCCGGATTTTTTTTTCTTTTTTTCTCGATGGCCGCTGAAACTTTTCTAGCCACCATACACCAACCCCTACAGACAACGCCGACAACCACAAAACAGGCCGACCAACATCACAAAACACCAAAACACAACCAAAATCTTCTTTTTTTTTTCCCTCACTGGAAGAGTGTTTTGGTCACCATGAAACAAGAAAAAAAAACTACTCTAGAGAGCTCTTCGAAGGTATTGCCGATGTGGGCATAATGCCCACATCGGCGGTGCTCCCACCAAAAAAAAAAAAACTCAACAAAATAACACAAATATAGCGGAAAAACCCTATTTCAAAGGATTCCAACCCTAAGGCTCTGATACCACGTTAAGATTGGTTGGAGGGGAGTTTGAGAGGGAGAAAAGGATGAAGGAGGCTAGTGCCTCTTATTCATTCAACTTGTAAAACCCTAATACAAACATCACAATATATAGACTAAACTTAAAGACACAAAGACCAAACTACCCCTAAACCCTAATGACAATAACACTTCTAACACTCACTCACAACACTTCTAACACATCACAGCCTCAAAAAAGAAAAAGAAAAATGATGAAAAAAAAAGTGATCCGTCAAGCTGAAGATCACAAAGAAGAAGCCGCTCAACCACAAGACCAAAGCCAAACCCACCAAGCCAAACCCATGGATGACCCTTCAGAGAAGCTCCAGAACCTCAAGTCCTTCAACTCTCTGCTTCTCAAAGAAACCTTTGAGTGTAGGCAACAGGTTGAGTCCTTGGAGCAGGCCAAGTAGGCCTTGGAGGCAGAGTTGAATCGCTATGGGATGGAGAAGAAGGCGTTGGAGGCTTAGTTGACTTGGGTGAGTGAGGAGAATATTGGGTTGGAGTTGGAGAAGAGTGATCTTTTCTTTTTGGAAGACCCAGATAACTGAAATCAGTGTTCAGTTTGATGGATTAAGTGAGAGAGAAGGGTGAAATTGAGAAAATGTAGTGTGAAAAAGAGGCTGAGATTGGGTTCTGAGGTATTTCGGTGAGAAGATGAACCAATGAGAGAAAGAAAAAGATGGGAGAGAAAGAATAATAAAATAAGGCTAACAGGTGCTATTTTACAATGACTGCTGGATAGACAAAATAGCTATATTTAACTAAAAAACTAAGTTACAACTCCTGTTGGAAATGCTCTTAAGAGACTGTTGAACCATCTCTGGGCTAGTCCCTTTAAAGTGAGGGGAAAGGCCCATTACATGATTTTGTTTCGGGCTCTTGTAACATCATGTGGGCCCACCCAACATGTTTTCAATGTAGTTCCTAGGATCCATGTTTCCTTCGTATAGGCAAATATGTGGAACCCATATTTCAACTAGAGGTCTAGCTCAACTACCTTCATAGTAAATGGTAGGTCGATTCATCGGAAGAAATATTAACTTTTAAAGGTTTACTTTATAAAAAATATATGTTTTAAAAAGATTTTTTCAATTCTTTTGTGAACCTTATAGATTTTTTCAATATTAGTTAATAGTTATAATCTCAAAAGAATAAAACCAAAAAAAAAAAAATCAAACGAGAACATTTGCTAATTATAAATTTGCCTCAAATGTTTTAATTATCTAATTGACGGTCCAAAATATGCAACCATCAAGTATTGTACCAATCTAGTAGGACTAGCCCCAAAGTAAATTAAACCCTTGTAGAGGGAA
>NC_081550.1:6193866-6229557 GCF_901000735.1 Corylus avellana
AATTAATCAGTTTAAGGCCAACATGATTTACATTTCTTTAACTAGAAGAACACTCTGCAATCAGTGAGAAAATGGAAGTTAGTTTCATTTAATACTAGAATAGTTCATAACTTATTTCATTTTTTTGTGTGTTTTTGAAACCCTATTCTAGCGATAACAGAATTTTTCCTTCTTTTGGTACAAGTACTCTGTTTTATGTCTTTGTATGGAGTGAGATAATTTGCTGTATACATGAATAGGCCTATTGTCTATGTGGTGATCATTTGATTCTAATAAAACAAGTTTCCCTTTCTCACTTCTCAGGCTTTAGATTTTTGGCCAAACAGGAGCTCGCAGGAAGATTTCAAAGGTTGTTGTAAACTGATTTTAGAAGATTGGTTTTCTTAATTTCTTGGAGAGGTAATACCCAATATGATTGTTGGAATTTTTGGATTTCGAGCAACAATTTATGCTGATTTGGACAGAATGTTAAGGTTTTTTTGGAGATCTTTATAAGCACAATTTTAGGGTTAAAATAGAGGACTTGAGGGTACTAAAAATATATTGTGAGGTCTTGAGTATCAAGCTTTGTGTTTCTGCCGGAATATGTATTATAATTTAGCTAGTGATTTTGTAATAACTTTGTGTATCTCAGACTTGTATTATTGTGTGCAGGAGGGATATTTTTTAGGATGGCTAATAATGAAGAGACAGGTAGCCCAGGTTGGGGTGCTTCGTTTGAAGATGTTGCAAGAGCTGTTGCTGCTGCGGCTGCTGCTGCCACTGCTGCTTGTTCACCACGGCCATCTGTGGTATTTTCGTCGAAAGATGATAATGGTGGTAGCCCAATACAAAAACTGCAGCGCCAAGTTGCTAGAGTGCTAAAAGGATTCTCACAGCCATCTGAAGTGAAAAGTGCAACATACAATCCAGAAGTTCTGACTAGCCAAAAGCGCCAATGGGCAAGCTTTCAGTTGCAATACTTGGTATGCTATGGTGTTTCAGTGGACTCTTCCATGTTCATGTTACTAATTTTTCTCAATGGAGGAAATTCAGCAAGTTGTTGCTGAAAGGTTTTCCAAGTTTGATTTTATATAGCCATACCATCCTACTTGTTTCATTCAGTTAGTTCATTATGGCAATATGATGGTTGATACTGGCCGCAGTTGGTGATTACAATTTTTGTCGTGGCATTTTTCAGATAAAATGACAGTTTTGTCTATAGTGTTTTGAATAACATCTATCCTATTTAAGTGTGCAGGATCATAGGTCTTTAAAGGAGCCAACAAAACTTTTTGAGAGCATGGTAATTGTAGGGCTTCATCCTAACTGTGATATTCAAACACATCATAGGCAATACATTGCCAGAAAGTCTGAAGGTTCTGGAAGATTGATAAGTGCGCTAAGTTCTCAGAATCAATCGCGTGTAGAACCCAACAATGAACCTCAGGTGGGTATTATTCTTATGAAAATATTGAGTTCATTTGCATTTAGATGTTTGTTACACATTTGATTTGATTTGTTGTTGTTCTATTTTCAAGTCTTATTTGTTTACCCTCCAGAAAAGCAGCTGCCTCTTAAATACAAAGATCTTCTTTCATTTTGCTTCCCTGGAGGCTTGGAGGTTGGGTGTATGCTTTTTGGGTCAATTTTTGGAATGATCAGTTTGTGTATTTGAAAGTTAGGAGCTATATTTCTTATTGCTCATGACTTCTAGTTGTTCAGCTGCTGTGGAATCATAAAATGTAACTTATGCTTGAAGTTTATTTAGTTACCATCTACTGGGGCTAGAAAAATGCTCATTAAAGTTTGAAACTTTAGAGAAGTTGATTTCTTCCAAATCTCTTCCGCTTTTAATGTTCGAGTCTGTTCATAGAAATCTACATAAGTTAATAAGAGTAAAAAATATGATAATTAAGCCTTCAGATACCCTCCTTTTCTTTACCCCTTTTAATTGGATGAAATCTTTGAGATGTTATTGGTTTTCTTCCTTTATAGTGTTCCCTGGTTCTGCGATCGATCGCACTTGGAGTGTGATCGATCGCAGTACCAGAGGGTTTTCAAGTAGGTTTTTTATATTTTGCGATCGATCGCACTCCAAGTGCGATCGATCTCAAAATGTCGAAAACCTACTGGTACTGCGATCGATCGCACACGATTGTGTGATCGATCGCAGATTATTTTTTTTTAAAATTTTTTAGGATTATTAGGGTCCACTTTGTGGACGCTAATGGTTAATTAGAAGCATCCACTTTGGTTTGGACGCTGATAGTTAATTTTTTTTTAAAATTTTTTTGGACCATTAGGGTCCACTTTGTGGACGCTAATGATTAACTATCAGCGTCCACTTTGGTTTGGACGCTGATAGTTAATTTTTTTTTAAAATTTTTTAGGACCATTAGGGTTCACTTTGTGGACGCTAATGGTTAACTATCAGTGTCCACTTTTAGTGGACGCTAATGGTTGGCTTCCGTTTACATCATCTTTAGGGTCAAAACATTTCGACTTTTAGGGTCGATAAAGTGGACGCTAAAAGTGATCATTAGGGTCGACTTTAAGTGGACGCTGATAATCACGCATTTGATTATTAGGGTCGGACTATTAGCGTCGACATCTTTAGGGTCGAAAAGTCGACGCTGTTGTCAACAGCGTCCACTTTAGGACTTTTAGGGGCGACTTCAAGTCGCCCCTAAAGACCTAAATTCTTGTAGTGTCCATTACATCGACTCCATTCAAAGGAACACTCTAATTAGTAGATGTAGTATATCTAATTATATAATTTAAGGTCACAATTGTGATAATTTTCGATATTTTTAATATTGAAAATATGCCACAACAGCCTGTATGAATCAAGTGTGATAAATAGACATGAAGTGTAACAGTACTTGTCAACTAAACCTACCACTATTCGTTATGAATGATGAACTCCTTGGGTGATAAGAATACCTCCGGTCTCTCCCTTCAAGTCTCCAAGGTTTCCTTTATTCTTTTTCTTTTGTCACGGAAGTGTCATATTATTCCACAGTTTCAACTTTGAACTTTGCTCAGAAATAGAAGAAGAAGAAGAAAAAACAACTATATATTATTCGATGTTTCTCTTATGTGAATCATCCAAGTGAGTAGAGCTGTTATACCTTAACAATCCCCCTCTCAGCATGATGCTCCTGCAACTTGAATCTACCACTTATCCCAAAAACTTAAGCTAATAGAAAGAAGTAAATTTAATTATTTAATCAATAATCTAACACAGACCAAACAAACCTAGGCGCACGTGCATATGAATCTCATCTAGCAAACGTCCTTAATTTATGAGACATGCTATACAATATGTTGTGGTCCTTCTCTCATTTTTCCTATTTTACAAATTATCACTAGATCTATATAGGTCTAACACATAGATCCCACATATTTAATTTAGTTCACAAAATGAGAGTCCCTTCGATAAGGATGTGGTGTAAAATCCTAGTTTGCATCTTTCAAGAAATTTGACACATTATGTAAAAATACCAAATACAATAAAGATGAAAATACCATATCTTTAATTCAAATTAATCTCATAGACTTTTTCATTCATTCTAACCAACACTCACCACCCCACCACCCCATCACCGAACCCCTGACACCGAAGTTTTCAAAACCAACCAAGATAGTGACTCTAGTACTGGTTTAATTGGTGGTTTTGTCAACGGAAATTTTTGTCTCTGTATTTTGTTAAAGGAATAAAAAATATTTAGTGTGAAATGTTATATATATATTTTTACACTTGATTAAGAAATTGAGAGATTGTTGAGAATAAAGCCCAGCAAAACCGCATAAAAACTATCATTTCTCTTAATTTACACTTGATTCTCCTCTTCACTGATGTGTGTAGATCTAGATCTCATCCAAATCCTATAAATAAAGTGTTGTACGGCAAATCTTCTCATCATTTAAAGGCATTTCCTTTAACCGGCAGAATATTGATTCGGAGGGATATGATGCAGATGCTTATCATATATTAATATATAGGAATACTTCCTGCCTATCCGCTCAAAGCCTCAAACGACCTATTATACAGTCTCTCCGGAGGTTCTCTTTTTCATTAATTTTAAAATTGTGGAGGGACATTAGCCCCCAGGCATAGCAATTTTTTTTTGAATAAAACAACGTTAAACACGTTCGTTCAGTGATGTCTGTAGATCTGATCATCCAAATCCTATGAAAAAAAAAATTCCTATAAATACAGTGCTGTACGGCGCCAATCTTCTCATCATTTAAAGCCATTTCCTTTTACTGTCTGTCTTTTGATTTGATAGCTAGGTTGGATGCAAATGCTTATTATAGGAATACTTCCTGCCTCTCTTCTCAAGCGACCATGTCTCTCCAGAGGTTCCATCTTTTTCTTTTCATTTTTGTTCGTCTAGATTCCAATAGGCATATCTCATATCTGTATATATGTTTGTTTGTGTAGCATTTAAATTTTGAAATTACCTGTGTATTTAATTTTGATTGTTAGATAATATTATATTATTATTATTTACCTTCTTTGGTATTCTAGGGTTACTAGGTTTACCATTCCTTATTCTACTAGGCCTGTATTATTCGCCTATATATAGGCCTCTTCTGTACATTATATTTTGTGATTCAATATACAACCTTATTCTCAACATGGTATCAGAGCACAGGTTCTGAATCACCTCAAAATTTTTCCCGTCTAAATATTTTTCCTCCGGCACCGCTAGTGTTATCCGGCGAATCCTTCTCTCTGATCCTCACGGTTCTCTATCTTCTCCTCGAGGTTTTCAGCGTATCACTATACCGCTTGAAAGCCCGGAAGACAACCGTCCCAGAGCCGCCGCACACAGCCATATCGGAACTTACACGCGCCGCCCAAAGGTTCGGCAATTTCGCCACTGTTGTCCAGCCACCGCCCGCCACGGTGGTCCGATTGCTTCCGTCAGGCCACCGATCGATAGATCTGCTCCCTAGGATTCCAGAACAGGCCTCAGATCATCCATACAACCTCTCACGCGCCTCCACGCGCCACCAGAAGTTCCGCGCGTCAGATCCACGCGCCAGTACACGCTTCCTCCGTTCGCGCGTGTACCACACGCGCCATCGCACCCACGTGCCATGCCATCCTTGCCACGTCAGCCCTAATTGCCACGTCAGCATAGCCACATTAGCCCTACGTGCCACGTCATTAGTTCCACGTCATCAGTACCACGTCATCGGTGCCACGTCACCAGTGCCACGTTAGCATGTGTGCCACGTCATCAGTATCAGGTCAGACCTTGCCACGTCATTAGTGCCACGTCAGCGTTGACTTTGACCGTTGACTTTTTGTTGACTTTCAGAGTTGACCAGGTGCTTTCTTACCTATTTTTTTCGTCCTGATTTCATATTTGTAGTCTGTTTTTGCATTTGAGCCTTCTAGATGGCACAAAACGAGATTTTTCATCATGTTCAGACTGTATTGGATGGAACAAACTATATGTTGTGGTCTCAATCTATGCGCAGCTTTCTTAAAGGCCGCAAGCTTTGGCTTTATGTCACTGGGGAGATCCAAAAGCCAGTTAAAAAGGATTTTGAGGCAGATGAGGCTTTTACCACTCGTCTTATTGATTGGGATAGCAAACATCATCAGATTCTTACATGGTTCCGTAATACCACTATCCCATCTATTTCTGCACTCTTTGGCAGCTTTGATGAAGTAAAGGGTGCTTGGGATATGCTTGCTTCTCGTTCTTCTTCTGTAGATGGTGCTCACGAGTATCAGCTTTTGTTTGAACTTTTCCATCTCAGGCAGGAATCTGGTCAGAGTATCAATGATTTTCTTGCCCGCATGCAATTCTTGTGGAACCAAATTGATGTTTCTGATCCTATTTAGAAGGATCCCACTGATGCTCAGATGTATATTACCCGTAGAGATCAACATCGCCTTCACCAATTTTTGATGGCTTTGCGTGATGATTTTGAGCCTGTTCGTGTGCAACTATTACATCGTTCTCCTCTTCCCACTTTGGACACTGCCATCTTCGAACTTGTCCGTGCCGAGACTAGATCGCAGACTATGCGCTCTCAGCCTAGTCATACAGTGTTGGATGCACCATCCTCTGGCTCCTCGTCATTCCAGCGAGAGTATTATGACAGGTCAGGTACTTCTCGACTCCCTCCTAAGTCTCGCGATAATAATTACTGTCGCTATTGTCGACGTCGAGGGCACACTATTGACAAGTGTTGGCGTAAGGGAAGATCTAATGCACCCACAGCAGCAGTTGCTCATACTGAGAGTGGTTCATCTCCAGCTGCTCCCTCTTTAGTTGCCCCCTCTGGCCACGCATCAGGATCCAGTGTCACCTTATCTGCAGCTGACTTCGAGACAATAGTCAACCAGGTCGTCCTATCTCGTTCTGGTAATGCATCTTCCTCTGTCCTCTCAGTTTTGCCAGGTACCTCTTCCTCTTGGCTCTTTGACTCTGCTTGTTGCAATCACATGACATCTCACCTTACTTCCTCTACCACATCTGTACCTTCCCCTCATTCTTCATTCATTCGCACAGCTGATGGCTCCATTATGACTGTTAAAAATATAGGCACTATCAATACACCTTCCCTTTCTGTTCCTGAAGTTTTTCATGTGCCTGGATTATCCTTCAATCTTCTTTCTGTTGGCCAACTGTGTGAACTTGGATATAGACTTGTTTTTGACTTTTCTGGTGTGCATGTACAGGATCCTCGTACGAATCAGACCATTGGGACCGGGCGTAGAATTGGGCGTATGTTCGAACTATCATCCTTACATCTCCCCGCCACAGGCATCTCTGCTGCAGCCTCTTCATCATCACCATCTCTTGCACTTTGGCATTCGCGTCTTGGTCATGCATCTGCCTCTCGCGTTCAATTTTTAGCTTCAAAGGGTTTGTTAGGTTCAGTTTCCAATAATTCTTTTGATTGTAGTTCATGTCAACTTGGTAAACAACCGGCTTTGCCATTTAATAATAGTGACTCTCATGCTACTGCTTCTTTTGATTTAATTCATTCTGATGTTTGGGGACCTTCTCCTGTTGCTAGTATGAGTGGCTCACGTTATTTTGTTATTTTTGTTGATGATTTCTCTCGTTACACTTGGGTGTTTTTAATGAAATCTCGTTCTGAATTATTGGATATTTATCGTACTTTTGCCAAAATGGTTGAAACCCAATTTTCAAAACCCATTAAGGCTTTTCGTTCTGATAATGCTTTAGAATATACTCAACATGATTTTCAAGCCATTCTAAAACATTATAGCACGGTTTCTCACTTGTCGTGTCCAGGCACCTCACAACAAAATGGTCGAGCTGAACGTAAACTTAGGCACATTTTAGACACTGTCCGTGCTCTTCTCATTTCCACATCTGTTCCTACCCCGTTTTGGGGTGAAGCCACTCTCACGGCTGTCTACACAATCAATAGGTTGCCTACCCCTATCCTTGATAATTGCACTCCTCATGAGCGGTTGTTTGGCTCTATCCCTTCATATCATCATCTCCGTGTCTTTGGTTCTGCCTGTTTTGTTTTACTCCAGCCTCATGAGCGCACCAAACTTGAGCCTCGTTCTCGGTTGTGTTGTTTTCTTGGATATGGAGTGGAACACAAGGGCTACCGGTGTTATGATCCTGTGTCTCGTCGTCTTCGCATCTCCCGTCATGTAGTTTTTTGGGAGCATCGACTATTCCACGACGTCGGCAAATTCAGCATGCCATCATCCCCTCCCTTTACTACCCTTTTTGAGTTTCCTCTTTCTCCTACTCCCACCACCAATGTCTTGCCTGAGTCTCTCTCGCTAGAACTGCAGTCATCTGATGCCCTCGAAGCTGCTTCGCCTGTGTCCCCAAGTTCTTTGCCTGCGTCCCCAAGTTCTTCGCCTGCCTCCCCAGGTTCTGTTCCATCTGAGGATCCAGTCTGCACTCCATCACCTGACATTCGTCGATCCACCCGAGTAAGATCTCTTCCTTCCCATTTACAGGATTTTCATTGCTTTCATGCCTTAGCTACCTTGCACGAGCCTCACTCTTTTCGTGAGGCCTCCACTAACCCTCTTTGGCAGGCTGCGATGAAAGAGGAACTTGATGCTTTACACAAGAACAATACATGGGATCTGGTTGACTTACCTCTTGGAAAATCTGCGGTCGGGTGTAAGTGGGTTTACAAAATCAAGACTTGTTCCGATGGTACTATTGACAGGTACAAGGCTCGACTTGTGGCCAGAGGTTTTACTCAGGAATATGGTGTGGATTATGAGGAGACTTTTGCTCCAGTTGCTCGCCTCTCTTCTGTGCGTGCTCTGTTGGCTGTTGCAGCCTCTCGGCATTGGTCACTTTGTCAAATGGATGTCAAAAATGCCTTCCTTAATGGTGATTTAAGTGAAGAAGTTTATATGCAGCCACCTCCTGGATTATCTCATCCTACAAACAAGGTTTGTCGTCTTCGTCGAGCACTCTATGGGCTTAAGCAAGCACCTCGAGCATGGTTTGCTAAGTTTAGCGCCACTATCTCTCGCCTTGGCTACTCCATCAGTTCTTATGATTCTGCCTTGTTTATTTGCCGCACAGACCGGGGTACCATACTTCTTCTACTATATGTTGATGACATGATTATCACTGGGGATGATATGACTGGTATTCAGGAACTTAAACAGTTTCTTAGTCAACACTTTGAGATGAAAGATCTTGGCCCTCTCAGCTATTTTCTTGGTCTTGAGATCTCATCTTCTTCAGATGGTTATTATTTAACACAGGCCAAGTATATATCTGATCTACTTTCTCGGGCCAATCTTACAGACAGTAAGATTGTCGACACACCGACTGAGCTTAATACTCGTCTCACTCCTCATGATGGCGAGCCTCTTCATGATTTTACCTTATATCGGCATTTAGTTGGCAGTCTTGTCTACCTTACTGTCACTCGACCTGATATCTCATATGCTGTCCATCAGGTGAGTCAATTTATGGCTGCTCCTCGCTCCACTCATTTCTCAGCTGTTCTACGCATTCTTCGGTATCTGAAGGGGACATTATTTCATGGGCTTTATTTCTCCTCTCAGTCTCCTATACAGCTGCATGCTTATACTGATGCTGATTGGGCGGGTGATCCAACAGATCGTCGCTCTACCACTGGTTATTGTTTTCTACTTGGCACCTCGCTTATTTCTTGGCGAAGTAAGAAACAGACTGTTGTTGCTCGATCTAGCACAGAGGCAGAATATCGTGCTCTAGCTGACACTACCGCGGAGCTTCTTTGGTTGCGATGGTTGTTACAAGATATGGGTGTCTCTCTTTCTTCTGCTACTCCTGTATACTGTGATAATAAGAGTGCTATTCAGATTGCTCATAATGATGTTTTTCATGAACGGACAAAACATATTGAGATTGATTGTCATTTTGTTCGTCATCATCTTCTTCAGGGCTCACTACAACTTCATTCTGTCACGTCCCGTGATCAGCTCGCAGACATCTTTACAAAGTCACATCCTCCAGGACGTTTTCGTGATCTTGTGTCCAACCTCAAGTTGGTCTCTCGCACTCCACCTTGAGCTTGTGGGGGGCTGTTAGATAATATTATATTATTATTATTTACTTTCTTTGGTATTCTAGGGTTACTAGGTTTACCTTTCCTTATTCTACTAGGTCTGTATTATTCGCCTATATATAGGCCTCTTCTGTACATTATATTTTGTGATTCAATATACAACCTTATTCTCAACAAACAAATAACAAATTTTTCATATGATTGACCAACAAGATTCACATAAAAACATCTACTAAAAAAAAACAAACAAACAAACTTTATCGAAGCTTCGTCGAAACTTCGTCGGAGCTTCAAAACTGGCCAGAAACACGCAGACCACACCAGTAAAACCAAAAAATAGTGAAAAACAGAACAGAAGCAGTCACTGGAGGCTCGCCGAAGGTCGCGGGAACTTGCCGAAGAGGACAGAAAACTACGGCCATATAAAAAACAATGGCTACAGAACCAAACGGTGACCACACAGTAACTTTTCAACAACTAAAACATCAAACCGCCGGATTTTTTTTTCTTTTTTTCTCGATGGCCGCTGAAACTTTTCTAGCCACCATACACCAACCCCTACAGACAACGCCGACAACCACAAAACAGGCCGACCAACATCACAAAACACCAAAACACAACCAAAATCTTCTTTTTTTTTTCCCTCACTGGAAGAGTGTTTTGGTCACCATGAAACAAGAAAAAAAAACTACTCTAGAGAGCTCTTCGAAGGTATTGCCGATGTGGGCATAATGCCCACATCGGCGGTGCTCCCACCAAAAAAAAAAAAACTCAACAAAATAACACAAATATAGCGGAAAAACCCTATTTCAAAGGATTCCAACCCTAAGGCTCTGATACCACGTTAAGATTGGTTGGAGGGGAGTTTGAGAGGGAGAAAAGGATGAAGGAGGCTAGTGCCTCTTATTCATTCAACTTGTAAAACCCTAATACAAACATCACAATATATAGACTAAACTTAAAGACACAAAGACCAAACTACCCCTAAACCCTAATGACAATAACACTTCTAACACTCACTCACAACACTTCTAACACATCACAGCCTCAAAAAAGAAAAAGAAAAATGATGAAAAAAAAAGTGATCCGTCAAGCTGAAGATCACAAAGAAGAAGCCGCTCAACCACAAGACCAAAGCCAAACCCACCAAGCCAAACCCATGGATGACCCTTCAGAGAAGCTCCAGAACCTCAAGTCCTTCAACTCTCTGCTTCTCAAAGAAACCTTTGAGTGTAGGCAACAGGTTGAGTCCTTGGAGCAGGCCAAGTAGGCCTTGGAGGCAGAGTTGAATCGCTATGGGATGGAGAAGAAGGCGTTGGAGGCTTAGTTGACTTGGGTGAGTGAGGAGAATATTGGGTTGGAGTTGGAGAAGAGTGATCTTTTCTTTTTGGAAGACCCAGATAACTGAAATCAGTGTTCAGTTTGATGGATTAAGTGAGAGAGAAGGGTGAAATTGAGAAAATGTAGTGTGAAAAAGAGGCTGAGATTGGGTTCTGAGGTATTTCGGTGAGAAGATGAACCAATGAGAGAAAGAAAAAGATGGGAGAGAAAGAATAATAAAATAAGGCTAACAGGTGCTATTTTACAATGACTGCTGGATAGACAAAATAGCTATATTTAACTAAAAAACTAAGTTACAACTCCTGTTGGAAATGCTCTTAAGAGACTGTTGAACCATCTCTGGGCTAGTCCCTTTAAAGTGAGGGGAAAGGCCCATTACATGATTTTGTTTCGGGCTCTTGTAACATCATGTGGGCCCACCCAACATGTTTTCAATGTAGTTCCTAGGATCCATGTTTCCTTCGTATAGGCAAATATGTGGAACCCATATTTCAACTAGAGGTCTAGCTCAACTACCTTCATAGTAAATGGTAGGTCGATTCATCGGAAGAAATATTAACTTTTAAAGGTTTACTTTATAAAAAATATATGTTTTAAAAAGATTTTTTCAATTCTTTTGTGAACCTTATAGATTTTTTCAATATTAGTTAATAGTTATAATCTCAAAAGAATAAAACCAACAAAAAAAAAAGAAAAAAAAATCAAACGAGAACATTTGCTAATTATAAATTTGCCTCAAATGTTTTAATTATCTAATTGACGGTCCAAAATATGCAACCATCAAGTATTGTACCAATCTAGTAGGACTAGCCCCAAAGTAAATTAAACCCTTGTAGAGGGAAAATAAAAGTAACAGTTACCAAATGACACCCTTATTAATTTTTAAACTTCGTAGGTATCGGTGGGAAATGCCATTAGAAGTGGGAACTTATTCCCGCCATTTTGGTCTAATTTGTCTCTTGACTCTCATAGAATGTGTAGTACTTACGTGGTGAAATATAAAAGTGAGGCACACAACTTCAACTGTACGGGAACTCGGAAATTTCCTGAGTTCGGTTGAATTCTGAGTCGACTTGCTGTGCGCTAAGCCAACCCTACTCGCGTCTTTTTTTTTTTTTTTTCCCGTTGTGCACTTTCTTTCTTTCTTTTTTTTTTCTTTTTTATGCGATGGGCTTACTGACGCCAAGACAGCGAATTCTTTTTGCTTTAGTGAAGTTGATTTGACCTTTTATGGGATTAAACTATTTAACCAAAGTCAAAAGTTTCTAAAAAACAAAAATTAAAGCCAATGGTGTGTTTGGTAAAGGACTTGAAATAGGAAATGGATTGGAACTGTAGTAGATTTGATTGATGTGAGAAAAAAAGTAAGAATATTTTGTATGAAAAAGTGAAGAAAAAAAAATTGTTTTGTAATATTTTTTATTTTATTTGAATAGTAATAAAAAATTATTATTGTGATGTAAAAAATAAGAATATTTGGGTTAATTTTGAGAAATTTTTTTAAAAGTTTTGGGTCTTTGAATCCTCTTTTCGGTCCGCCTCCTTTACCAAACATAGCCTAAAAGTTAGGACCTGAATTCTCTCAATTTCAAACGAAATCGACAAAAATATCCTCTAAAAATAACTAAATGAATCCCTTCCATTTCATTTGAAATTGAGAGGATTATTCTCTTAAAAGTTAAGCCCTCCCATATGGGCCATCTCATATGTTCATGATACTGACGTGCTGTACAAATCAAAGTCATAATACCTATACAATACTCTAGATATTTGCACGGATCTCAATCCATCATCTAGGGTCCACAAGCCATAATATTTATTTTTATTTTTTATAACAATGTTTATTCTTTATTCATTCATTTTATAAAAATAGAGCATGTTGTTATAACAAAACAATATCATATATATAATGAGAAATTTCTTCCATCTAAATTTGATCTATACTTTGTTTAACTCTTTGAATGTTACAGTTCCAATCAGTTTCTAGATCTGCAGCATATTTCAGTGAATCATGTTTCTAGCCGTTGCCTGGTCCATTACAACTTTCTCAACTAGCAAGTGATTTCCTAGTTTTTCCATTTATGCTACAAGTGCATTCTCCCAAATGCAATCCCCCACTACAATTGTTTAATATGCCTGATAATTCCTCCACTATTGATCGGTCAATGATTTGCTCCCACGAAACAATCAAAAACAAAACAAAAGACATACCAAATATCTAAGATCGTTACTCTTAAGGTTTCGTGTAAATAAACCATTGGAAAACGACTAAAAAACAAAAAAAACTCAGCCCCGTAGATCGTTGCTAAAAGCAAGTCTAGAGAAAGACAAACATGAATTGCTGCAGAGCTTGAGCATTGGTAGACTCACCATTGTATTATTCATATAAAATAAAGAGTTGGGGGAGGAGAGAAGAAATGAACCCTCCTCCTATAATGGTTCTCACGACTAGGGTTTTTTAGGTTGTTACAAGCCGTAACATTTGCAACAATGGAATAAGTTTGAAGCACACGTCTAGATTTCATTAAATTGAAAATTAGAGTCTTAATATCAAAAAACACAAAAACACTATAGGGTTGTCACATTATTTTCCTTAATGTTATACAATATTAAAAAAAAAAAAAAAAAAAAAGAGTTTATGATATATATAACTTTGGGAGTGGTTGTCTTAAGAAACAATTTAGGAATGTTTTTTTTTTTTTTGGGTGTAAAATATTTTCAATTGATTTTGGTGTAATATTTTTCACTATTTAGTTGCAACCTTGAAAACGAAAAACATTTTAAGGCGTTTAGTTCATACGGAAAATCAACTAATATTTCGTATGTTTTTAGATAATCATATTAGCCTACAAATAACAATTTCCATTCACAATATATATTATTTTAAAAAACTAATACAATAATAATTAAAAATACTTATATTAGTTGATTTTCATCTTCATCCTTTGCACTGGTTCGACCGATTGCAATTGTCCACCTTACCATCATCAGACAAGGTTTCATCAACATCGATGGCAGCGGTGACGAATTTGGATCCCCTCCAATTGTGAGTAATTGGAGAATTTCATTTTTTGAGATCCTTGCCATTCAAAACATTCAAGGGTCTAAAAACATCTAGGATCAAAAACTCAAAAAAAAAAACCTAACACACTTGATTATATCAAATAATAAAAACATTTATTTATTTATTTATTAAAAGAGGAGGAGAACCCCCATGGCCAAAGGGTGGCCTCGCGCTACCGCCAGCCACACATGGGATGGGCAGCGGCGGCAGCGAGCTGCCCCTTCGGGTGGCTTCTCCTCATTTTTTTTTTTAAATAATTAAATAAATGTTATTATTATTTGATATAATTAGGTGTATTAGGTTTGTTTTTGAGTTTTTGATCCTAGATGTTTTTAGACCATTAGATGTTTTGGATGGTTAGGATCTAAAAAAAATGAGATTTTCCAATTACTCACAGTTTGAGGGGATCCAGATCCGAGTTCTAATTGTGTGCAAGTGGACTATCAAAAAGTTCTCGAGAGTCAAGGCTAGGGCTAGCTGGAGTAAGTATTTATAGTTGGGCGGCTAGGACTGCCACCTTCTTGTGTACTCCAAAGGCAACTCGCAAGCTATGCTTGACTACATCCCTATTTATCTTTAAATCATAGACCCTTGTGACACATCGTCATCCAAATGGGACTACTTCGACATCGTCACCTAAACGAGAGAGAGAGAGAGAGAATGTGCGGCGAGGGAGAGAAAATGCGAGAATCAAAGGTGTGTAGGGAGGGAGAGAGGCAAAAAACAATTTTACAACAATGAAAAACATAAACCATTTTATGCTTGATTTAGCTTAATTTTGTGGTCAACTGAAAATGTTTTCGGTTTAACTAATTTTTTAGTTGGCCCAAGTACCTCAAAATGGGAAAAACTTTTGTTCGGAAACAATTTTACGCCGAAACAAATATGCTATAGTTTGATGCATATTTTTGGTACAAATTAATTGTTACCTTAAACTCTTTGTGATTACATTGATTTACAATAAGCTATATGTGATATACAAATGTTTTGAAAGCTCAGTGTGGTATAAAAAAAAAAAAAAAAGAAGTCGTTAATATCAACTTTGGTTTAAAACATTGACGGATTCCGTTAGTACACCACATCAAATATAATTATATAATGAAACGTGCCACCATATAATAAAAAAGATGAGTGTTAAGTTTACAAACAAATTTTACAGAAAAACTCTTACAAATTGATGTGCCACAACATGATTAAGTTCTTCAAAATTTGAACTTATCTTATATCCAATCATGTTATGCCACATTAGTTTGTAAAAAATTTTCTATAAAATTTGTTTGTAAGTCAAGCATTCCTCAATAAAAAAATGAGAAGTGATAGAGAACCAAACAAATAAACCCACAACATTCAAGGGGTTTTTAATTAAAAAAAAATGCAATTCTTTCTCCCTTGTCTACTATGTCAGTTTGAAAATTTGTTTGGATTCATTTGTTTGGCTCCCTAACACTTCCCATAAAAAAAATGAGAAATGCTAGGAGTTCTCCTGATATTCTCTTTGTGTCCTCCTAGTCCTAGGTGTATATTATTTTATAAAAAACAAAAAAAAAAAAAAAGTTTGTTTTATTTCTCCCACTTGGTATTTATAAAATAATATACACCTAGGACTGAGAGAATACTAAAAAAATACCAGAAAAACTCATAATATTTCCCTTAAAAAAATATATAAAAAACAAAAAACACTTTTTTTTAAAAAAAAACCTAGATTGCTTGATGTATTGAAGACCAAAACTCTTGGAGAGGAAACCGCAGTCATAGGCGGCGTGCGGTGTCAGTGGGACACAAATTCCTCTTTTTCAACTAGCTTTTCAATTACAGAAGAAAGAAAAAAAAAAAAAAAACCATCATTTTAATAAGGGCAAAAATATCTTTATGGTATCTTTATTGAAACTCGAGTGTTCCTCGACTCGGACTCAGTAAGCGAGTTCCGAGTCGAATGTACCATCCGACCCGCTATAATAAACTTGTCCAAAAAATATGCCCTTAAAAAACAAATAAGGACAAGTGGAGTAAATGGATACTCTCCATTTTGAAATGGAGAATCCTTTTACTGAAGAGAGGCCGTTGTTCTCTCCTATTAGGGCTTTCCCTCACTATCTCTCTCTCTCTCTAAACCCCCAATAGCCGCATAGACATCTTCAATGGCAGTTATCAAATCCTAACCAGGTATTTTCGATTCGTTTCGATATTGCAATCTATTATTCGAAACGTCATGTTTTTATTCAGATAAAAAACCTTTTTTTTTTTGGATTATTAATCGATACAATTTCGTCTTTGCTTTGGTTTATAGGAGCAGCACAAACCCTAATTCTCGCAGCAATTTAAACGACGTATTTTACTCTTTTAGGTAAAATTGAGGAAATAAGGATAGAATTTGGTTGCGATTGGATTCGGATTTGGGGTCCGATCCGATTTAAGCTTTAGATCCGTCAAATGGAGCCTCCGGTGGCGAGATCGAGGGGTCGGCCCAGAAAACGGCCTAAAGAGGATGAAGACAACGGTCTGGGTTCCGACACCAAGAAACTGGCCGTGGAGACGAGACCGGTGGCTCTGGTGGGACGGTACGTGCTGAAGGAATTCGGGGGCAGTGGGATTTTTCTCGGGAAAGTTGTACATTACGATCAGGGGTTGTATAGGGTCAATTACGAGGACGGCGATAGTGAGGACTTGGAGAGCCGCGAGGTTCGAGGGGTTATGCTGGGCGATAATGATTTTGACGAAGATTTGAGTAGAAGGAGGGAGAAACTGGATGTATTAGCATTAAAAATTAGGGCAAAAAATAACAGCGCATCTGAGAAGAAAGCGTTGGCCTTGGTAAATGGAGGGGATAAGATTGAAACATCTACATTGAGTGAGGTAGAAAATAATGGGGGAGAGGTTGAAGGCGATGCCGATTCATCGAGTGATTTGAGTGATTGTGTGAGAGATAGGGATTCGAGGTTTGATGAAGAGACTCCACCTATCCCGCCACCTGAGTTGCCACCTTCTTCGGGAACCATAGGTGTACCGGAGCAGTATGTTTCAAATCTTTTCTCTGTTTATGGTTTCTTGCGGTCGTTTAGTATCCCTCTGTTTTTGAGCCCGTTTACTTTAGATGATTTAGTGGGATCACTTAATTGTTGTGTTGCAAACACGTTGTTGGATTCCATTCATGTCACATTGATGCGTGCGTTGAGGCGTCATCTGGAAACGCAGTCATCGGATGGCTTGGAGCTTGCCTCAAAATGCTTGAGGTACGTGTTTTCATTTCTTTATGTCTTCTGTTGATAAAACGAGTATCTTTAACTTTTACATTAATTTACAGTGAAGTTGTTGTGTCAGAATTTTTGCATGAATAATGTTTGGTGGAATTAACTACTCATAAGTTTTCCTCTTGTCATGTTTAGTAGTAATTTTTTATTCTGCTATGTTTGGTTGCTAAGAAAGGTGGGAATAGATTAGGATTTTCAACATCTGGGGTTTTACAAAACTATGTTACATACTTAACTGTGCCTGATGCATCTATTTCATTCAATTGGGTAGTGCATTTTGTTCTTTTAAATCTAGAAGCACTGATCTCGTTAGGTAATAATGCATATGTTATTCTCTCTGTTGGCAAGCAATTGAACAGGTGGATTTTTTATTGATCTGTTTGTTAAAATCAGTGTTGGGATTGGGGTTTCCATTCCTCGAATATCTTAAGTGATTTTGTGAGATGTCCTTTATTTCTCTTCCCACAACTTCCTATTATATTACTTATATTATGAGATATGTTATGACATATAAATATGGTTTGCAATATCATTATATATATATCTATATTTTTATAGTAAAACTACATTTGAAAGATGCTTTTATTGCCAATTTCCACTGTTATTAATTCAGTTCTGTTCCTTTTTTTTTTTCAGGAGCATTGACTGGGGCTTGCTTGATACATTGACTTGGCCTGTTTACTTGGTCTGCTATTTTACAGTCATGGGATACACAAAGGGACCTGAGTGGAAAGGATTTTTTTATGAGGTTTTGGTCAGGGAGTATTATTCCTTACCTGCAGGTAAGAAGTTAATGATTTTGCAAATCCTGTGTGATGATGTCTTAGAGTCTGCTGAGATAAGAGTTGAGATTGACATGCGTGAAGAATCAGAAGTTGGATTAGATTGTGATACAGAAGCAACCCATCCGCCTGAAAACGGGCCTAGAAGAGTCCACCCCAGATATTCCAAAACTTCTGCTTGCAAGGGCTGGGAAGCTATGGAGATTATTGCAGAAACCCACCAGATGAAGTCACTTGGTAACTCAAATTCTTGGGGTTTCAAAGGTACTAAACAGGATTTGGATGCTGCTGATGTTGATGTGGATCGAAATGGTGATGAGTGCCGGCTTTGTGGCATGGATGGGACCTTGCTTTGCTGTGATGGGTGCCCATCAGCATACCACTCAAGGTGTATCGGCGTGATGAAAATGTTTATACCAGAAGGGCCATGGTACTGTCCAGAGTGCACTATTAATAAGATTGGGCCAACTATTGCAATGGGAACATCACTTAAAGGTGCAGAAATATTTGGCATAGATTCATATGAGCGGATCTTCTTGGCTACTTGCAACCACTTACTGGTGTATGTCTTCAACGTCTTTGTTTTAGCCCCATTCCTTATTGTTAATCACATTATACTGAATGTTTGATAAGCCTATTTGTTTGTAGGGGACTCATTATTGTTGTCTAGCTTTGTGAACCACTTGGTTTTTGAACTTTAGTCCTTGACTGCTCAACTTATCTCAGACTTTTTCTTTAATCCTGTCTTTATGTGTTGCTTTAATTTTCTCCTTATTTTTTGTAATATTTTTAACCCATTTGTTGGCTTACAATTTTAATAATTGCAGGCTTAAGGCATCTATAGCCACAGAACCGTGTTTCAGATATTACAATCAGAATGACATTATAAAAGTCCTGCAAGTTCTTTGTTCATCTGTGCAACATACAGCTTTATACTTGGGGTTGTGTAAGGCAATTTTACAATATTGGTCCATCTCAGAAAGTGTCTTATCGCTTCCAGTGATGAATGAAATGCATATAAACTTAGCAAAAATAAAGGATGATGCAAACTTTTCTACTCTATCGTTGCCTCCTGCCAAGGAAGACCAAAAAGTACATGATATGCTTGAGGCTAAGAACTATGTGTATAATGAAAATCGAAGCAGCGTAGATAATGTGGCTGTATCATGTCTGCAGACCTCGTTGGATAGGACTACTCAGACTGACCTTCCTGAGCCTTGTAGCAGTAGTGACACAAGACAGCGAGAATGCACACTTACGGATATGAAGTTCACTGAGAGGATTAAAATGGACTCAGTCATTGGTTCAGTTAGACAGCAAGCTGATCTGTCTGACTTAACACACCAAAGTATGGTTGACAGATCAGGTGCGGTGGACCTTACTACATGCACCTTCAGAAACAGCAATGGCAATTACAGTGGGCATATGAATGGTATTTGTTTTCCTGTGAATTTGGCCTCTCAAAGAAAAGAAGGTAATCGAGCAGGTTTTGGAAAGTGCGACGGCGATTCAGTTGATGATTTTTTATACTTGGGGTCTTTCCATAAACCTCTGGCTTATATAAATAACTATATGCATGGTGAGTTTGCTGCATCTGCTGCTGCTAGACTGGCTGGTCTTTCATCAGAGGAAATTCAGGTTTCAGACGCACATGCTTCAGAAAATTCTAGGAAAGTTGCTTCTTCCAACAATTTGTTGCAAGCAAAAGCCTTTTCATTAACAGCCTCACGTTTCTTCTGGCCAAGTTCTGAAAAGAAGCTTGTGGAGGTCCCAAGGGAAAGGTGTGGTTGGTGTCTTTCTTGTAAGGCCCCTGTTTCAAGCAAGAGGGGATGCATGTTAAACCATGCTTGCCTGTGCGCCACAAAAGGTGCTATGAAGATCTTTGCCAGCCTTCGTCCCATTAAGAGTGGAGAAGGGAGTCTTGTTAGCATTGCAACATACATTTTGTATATGGAGGAAAGTTTACGTGGTCTGATAGTTGGCCCCTTTCAGAGTGCTAGTTACAGAAAGCAATGGCGTAAACGAGTTGAACTGGCTTCGACTTGTGGGGCATTAAAAGCTCTATTACTTGAAGTAAGTTCTTCTATTTCCTGGTCTACTTCATTATTTGGTGTATATTCTAGTTGGCCTATATCTTTTTTTCCCCTAACTTTTTATTGCTGGTTTTTGAAGGAAAATGTCTGTTTACTTGATTTTCATCTTAAGTGTCCATAATGGTTCTATCGCAATTGATATATAGAATTAGGGGCTAGGGAGCTCAGATAATATGTTTGAGGGGACCAATATAGTTTAGTGTTTGCTTCATAATTCAGAATTTTCTTTCCCGACTCTAATTGTCATTCATGTGTAAGAATGTAATAAGAACATCTTGGGGACCTGTGTATATATTTTGGAGGCCGACTGCATCAGGTTTATGGTGAATTTGTTCTGTCCAACCGTCTACATGCTTTAAAATTACTTAAATTCCACAATTGTGTCATGCAAGCTGATTTTCAAAACGATCTGCTTGATTGTATTCTGAAAATAACCATTTAAAATTAGAAGATGCTTACAATTTTTTGTAGCTCCTTTACCCACTGCCATGAATATGCAAAAGAAGCACCATCGATTAGTTTTGTAGTACCAACTTTCATGGAGCTCAATGTCTTGCTTGTTGGTTTTGAGCCCAAGCACTTACGGGATTTGGCTAAGTGTGCGGGAAGTATGCAGAAGACCTTAAACCACTGAGGAGCTAGCAAGTGCTAAGACTTGAAGTACCAGAAATCTACAAGTTTAAGAAAGTGGAAATGAAAACAATTCTTGTTGAGCAGCCAAAACCCTTCTAAAACATCCTATTTTATGATGTGAAAAGCCTGTTCAGTCTATTGATTTCCTTTAAAAGCTCAGCTGTTCCTCTCCTGCCAGAATATCAGCATAATGTTGCTGTTTCCCGAGCCAGGCTTCATTTAGCTCCAAAATTCCCATGCCAGCTCACTTCACCTTCTTCATTGCGGATGAAAGCCTTCGGTGCACTACAAGTAAAGTGAAAACTAAAGCCGGTGCACTGTGATAAGCTCGATCCCTTACCAATTACCAATGTTCTATCAAGATAAGTTTATTTGTCACTATTAGAATAAAGGGATATTTTTAGCAGGACTATGCTAATTTGTTCATAAATCTAGGCTATTGGTCTTAAGGACTTCTGGCCTATTAGTCTTGTGAGTGGAGTTTATAAGATTATTGCCAAAGTTCTTGCCAATAGATTCATAAGGGTTGTGGAGAAGATTATTTCGAAGCTCCAGAATGCTTTTGTTCAAGGTAGGCAAATCCTTGATTTCGTTCTCATTGCAAGCGATTGTCTGGATGGTAGAATTAGTTTTGGTGAGCCATGGGTGATTTGCAAATTGGATGTTAAGAAGACTTATGATCATGTCAATTGGGATTTCTTACTTTACTTGCTAAGGAGGTATGGTTTCGAGGAGTAATGCTGCTCTTGGATAGCATATTGTATTCCTTCGGTGTGCTTTTTTGTTTTGGTCAATGGCAACCATTTGGTTTCTTCAGTAGCTCTTGTGATTTGAGACAAGGAAATCCTTTATGAGTTTTCTCTTTGTTATTGGTATGGAGGCCTTAAGTAGAATGCTTTCTACAACTGCTAATGGGAGTTCTCTCTCATGCTTTTTGGTGGGGCCTAGGCATTCGGGTTTGGTCAACATTTCACATTTGCAAAACTTTGGGATACTGTGAGTGAAGCCTGGCCACCTTTACTATCTGCGTGCTTCATTTTTATTGTTTGAAGTTGTCTCCAGCTTGAAGATTAACTAGGCCAAGTTGGAATTGGTTCGTGTGGGTAATGTTGAAAATCTTCAAGTCGGAGACAGCTTCAAACCATAAAAATGAAGCACGCAGATTGCAAAGGTGGCTAGGCTTTGCTCCACAGCATGAGTTGACTAGCATTATGAGCTGTGGGGTTTCTTCTTTGCCTTAGAAATATTTTGGTCTTTCGTTGGGGGCATCCTATAAGCCCATATTTATTTGGGATGGTGTCATTGAAAGGATAGAACTATGGTTGGCTAGTTGGAAAATGATGTACTTGTCCAAGGGTGGTAGGGTTACCTGTTTAAAGAGCACAATCTCCAATTAACATACGAATTTCATGTCCCTCTTTCCTATTCTTGCAGGTGTTGCAAACTATATAGAGAGGCTTCATCAAGACTTCTTATGGGGTGGGTTAGACAAAGAGTTCAAATTTCACTTGGTAACTTGATCTAAGGTGTGTTCTCTGTCAATGAGTGAGGGTTGGGGGTTCGAAACTTATTAAAGTTCAATCGTGCTCTCTTGGGAAAATGACTATGGTGCTAATGAGCCTCTCTAGTTGTATGGGGTGGGGTATGTAAGATTATCAGGAAGGGTCGAGGGATGTTCTCAAGTTATATTGGGTTTGAGGTGGGGAATGATGCCAATGTTAGATTTTGGCATGATCTGTGGTGTGAAGACAACGCCCTAAAGGATGCATTCCCTGATTTATATGGTATTGCTTACGCAAAAGATGCTTCCGTAGTAGTTCACTTGGAGTTTTTTGTGTCTCCAATAAGTGGAACATAAACTTTGCTAGAGTGGCTCATGATTGGGAGGTTTATGTCTTTGCCTCGTTCTTCAACTTAGGGTATTCAATGAGAGTGAAACAGGGTAGTGGAGATAAGATTTGTTGGTCCCCCTCCTAGAAAGGATTGTTATTGTTAGCTCTTTATACAATGTCATGGCTTGTAATAATGGCACTCCTTTCCCATGGAAGAGTGTTTGGTGAACTAAGGTCCTTTTGAGGGCGGCCTTTTTTGCTTGGTCATCGGTTGTAGAGAAGATCCTTACCATGGATAACCTTAGGAAGCGACATGTCATTGTGGTCAATAGGTGTTGAATGTGCAAGAAGAATGAGGAGTTTGTGGACCATCTTTTCCTCCATTGTGAGGTTGCTTGTGCATTATGAAATTCTTTTTTAGTCGTTTTGGGTTGTCTTGGGTGGTGCCTAGATGAGTAGTTGACTTGTATATGTGTTGGTGGACTGGTGGTAGCACTCAGAGGAGTTGTTGGCTCTTGCCTCTTGTGGTGTCTTTGGAAGGAAAGGAATGCTCTAAATTTTGAAGACATCAAGAGGACATTGGTAGAGCTTGAGTCCTTTTATACTCTTTATATTTGGACAATTGCGTTTGTAGCTCCTTTGGTGCTTAATTTTTATGATTTTGTTGTTCTTTTTTCTCCTTCTAGCTAGGTGAAGTGTACTTGAGTTTCTACTTTTTGCTTTTAATGATATTATGATTACTTATAAAATAAAAGTGTTCTCTTCCAACATTTTAATTTGTTTCTCCATCGTGTTTAGGGTTTAGGAAAAATGTTTATTCCTTCTTCACTATCCTTGTTTTGAATTTTGATTCAAATCTTCGAAGCTTTATATATATCAGTTAGTACTTTTTTATTTTTTGAACTTCTTAAAGTTGTAAAGTTTTCAAAACCGTTTTTAGTAAACATTTCACAAACTTGAAGTTCGTGCTGGTGTGTTATTACAGTATTGGTGGTGTTCTATTGAAAGTGCCTTTATATCTTCTTCGTGGAGTATTATCTTTTGTACTTAGGCTAGTGTGACTAGTGTCTCCCTCTCCCCCTACTGTCAGCTACTTAGTACATTAAGTTGCAATTGCCTTTCATGTACTTGCCGTCCCCTTTTTGTGATGGAACTAATTGTATTTATTTTTGTAACTTGCCCGTAAGAGTATTGGGCAAATGCATGGCATGAAAGTGATCAGGTGCGTGGCTTGGTTTGCATCATAATCTGAACACTAGTTTGTAAAGATCCTGCTAAGCTTCTAACGCTTGTAGCCAAATTTGAGTGCCACTAAAGGATGACTTTGTGAGTTTCAGCAGTAATCAGATGGGCTTTCAGTATTCAAGTTGAATAATTGTTGCTTGCTGCTACATATGCATGTAAATTATTTTTATTTATATATTTATTCTTTTAGGCAAACATCACGCAACTGTGCAATTGACCCATGACCTCACCCTCCACCTCTTGTTTATGGGGAGAAATTTCCATATGGTGCAAATTTCTTTAAAGGCATGTTTGTGCCTGTGGCATCTATAGTTTGGTTGATGGTCTGAGTTTTTCACTTGCAGCTTGAGGAACACATCAACATAATTGCTGTTTCTGGGGACTGGGTTAAGCTGGTGGATGGCTTGTTAGTTGAATCTTCTGTGATTCAAAGTGCTACATCCACCGTTGGAACAACACAGAAACGGGGATTTAGTGGAAGGCGAAATAGGAAACTGTCTGCTGCATCTGAAGTGACAGCTGATGGTTGCCATGACCAAGGTTTCTGCTGGTGGCAAGGTGGGAAGCTGTCGAAGCTTATATTCCAGAGAGCAATTTTGCCCCGCTCAGTAGTCAAAAAAGCAGCTCGTCAATGTAAATAAGACACCCCTAGCTTTTCCCTTCCTGAAAAATAATCCTTGTTGTATTGGTCCTTTTTCTTTTGCCTTTTTCCGTCAATAAGATTATTATTCACTATATATATATATATATATATATATGTTAGCATTTTTGAATTACAGATTGTTATGAATGTAGGGGAAAGAAAAATATGTACTAATGGTAATATGGCACATTAGGTGGTTGGAGAAAGATTTCTGGGATTGCTTATGCTGATAGTTCTGAGATTCCTAAAAGAAGCAGGCAGTTAGTTTGGAGAGCTGCAGTTGAAATGAGTAAGAATGCATCACAGCTTGCACTTCAGGTTTGTTCTTGTTTTCCTATATTTTGTTGCAACCCCCCTTTTTTTTCCCCTCTCTATTGTTAGCAAATTTTGTAGGTGTTATCATGTTGAAATATCTTTTTAAGTTTGTATTGGAATTTGCATCAGGTCAGATACTTAGACTTTCGATTGAGATGGAGTGATCTTCTTCGTCCTGACCAGAACCTTCAGGATGCAAAAGTCCTAGATTCAGAAGCTTCTACTTTTCGAAATGCTGTCATTTGTGATAAAAAGATTGTTGAAAACAAGATTAGATATGCGGTTGCTTTTGGGAACCAAAAGCATTTTCCTTCACGTGTCATGAAGAATATCATTGAAATAGAGCGAAGTGAAGATGGAAATGACAAGTATTGGTTTTCTGAATCTCGCATTCCTTTGTATTTGATCAAAGAGTATGAAGAAAATGTTGACAAAGTACACTTGGCATCTTTTGAGGAGCCCTCGAATGTCTCATTCAAGTTACAAAGGAGGAGGTTGAGAGCTTCCCATAGAGATATATTTTTCTATCTTACTTGCAAGAGAGACAAATTGGACGTGTGCTCTTGTTCCTCATGTCAGCTGGATGTTTTAATTGGGTAATTATTTTATAATGTTCTATTCTTTTTTCCTTTTTAGTTCTCTACAGCCTACAGAAACTTGGTCCAAGCTCATTAATCTTTTCCTTGGTGTGATCTTCAGGAATGCGGTCAAGTGCAGTACATGCCAAGGTGCATTAACCCAGCCTGAATTTTTTCCTTATATTCAGAATATTTTATTTTGAATTACTAAAATGACCTAACATGTTTTTTTTTTTTTTTACTCTCTTTTCTTTTGGATGCCTTATAATACCCACTTCTAATTTGTGCTGATGTCTATATGAAGAAACATATACTTATATATACATATATACATACATGTGTGTGTGTGTGTGTGTGTGTATCGTGTATCAAGTTCTAGTGATGTGTAACATTGAGGAGCAATATCTACATGCAGATGGACAATTAGTAAAACTGTAGTGTATTTTCATTCAAGTAGAACTTGTAAATTGTCATATAAATTCTTGTGGATTTGTGTGTGAAAGTATTCTTTTGAATCTAGTAGGATATAATGTAGTTCTCTCCACAGTTTACGAGTGTTTCCGCCAAATATTTCTAGAATACTTCTGGATTTCACTGTCATCTTTCATGTTGTTTTAGATCTTGCAAAGTTGTATTCTATGAAATTTCTGGACCTGGACCAATAAATCGTATTTAATATTTATGCCATATTGTGGTCAGGTTATTGTCATGAAGGCTGTACCCTACTGTCAACAATTTCCATGAATGATGATGTTGAGTTCTTGATTACGTGCAAGCGCTGTAACCATGCACAGGCTCTTGCTCAAAAAGAAATCAGTAAAGAATCTCCAACCAGTCCTTTGGCATTGCATGGGCGAGAATGTCATAACCTATTGACTGTCCCTAAGGGTGGAAGGCCTCCATGTAATAATCAACCATTAGCATCTGTCAGAAGTCATGATGCTCGTTCTGAGTTGAAACAAGCTAGTTCTGATTCTAGTTTGGCAAATAAAAACCGCCGCAGGCTGTGTTCTTGGGGTATTATATGGAAGAAGAAGAACAGTGAAGACACTGGCATTGATTTCAGGCTTAAAAACATTATTTTAAAGGGCAGTTTGGGTATCCATCAGTTGGAACCTGTTTGTCACTTGTGCCATAAGCCATATAGGTCTGATCTCATGTATATTTGCTGTGAAACTTGCAATAGTAAGTTTGCTCTAGATTATATGTTCTGCATTTTTTTTACTGAAAATGCTCTCTCTCTCTCTCTCTGTCTATTTTTTTGATGCACTGTGTTTGTGGTCATTGGCAGAATGGTACCATGCAGAAGCTGTTGAACTTCAAGAGTCAAAAATTTTTGATGTAGTGGGCTTCAAGTGTTGCCGGTGTCGTAGGATAAGGTCACCAGTGTGTCCTTACACGGACCTTAAAGACAAGCTGCCTGAGGGTAGGAAGACACGTACAAAGGATACAAAGCAAGAACATATTCCGGTGGACTCTGATTTTGGAATGATTTCTGAATTTAGAGAGTATGAAGCTGCCACAGTGTTTCACATGGAGGAAGTTTCTAATCAAGAATCTACAGTGTGCGAACCTGCGACTCCAGTGTTTCCCATGGGGCAAGCTTTAGAACCTTCAGATTGTGAACCTGGTACTCAATTTCCCATGAAGGAAGTGTCAAAACAAGAAAATGATCCTCTTCTTTTCCCTCTTACCAAAGTTGAGCTAATTACAGAGCATAATTCTGAACTGGATATTGAACAGAATACTGCTTCTGGGCCATGGCCACAGAAACTTCCAATCAGAAGGCATGTGAAGCGTGAAGGGGATGTAGATGGTGTATCTGAGAGCAATCTTTATCATGCTGAATTTTCACCACACCTTGAAACAAACTTCTTCCTGGAACCTACAGAGAAAGCATCACCTCCTCAGGCAGAGTGGGATGTTCAAAGCGAGATGATGTTAGACTATGAAGGTTTTAATTATGAAGATATGGAATTTGAACCCCAGACTTACTTCACTGTTACTGAGTTGCTGGCATCTGATGATGTTGGTCCATTCAGCGGGGTTGATGATCCATCTGGGGATTGGTCAGGATGCTTGGATACTTCTAATGACCAACTAGAACCTGCAAATTCTGTAAAGCCTACCGTTAACATGATACATTGTCAGAGGTGTTCACAGACAGAACCAGCTGCTGATCTTTCTTGCTATATTTGTGGGTTAAAGATACACAGAAACTGTTCACCTTGGGATGAGTCATCAATGGAGGCAGAGAGTTGGAGTTGTGGTGATTGCCGTGAGTGGCGGTAGCTGATCTAGTTGGCCTCTTGAGGTTTTGGGTATTTGTTTCCTCGTAGTGACTTTCCAAGGGAGATCTTTTAGGTGAGATGGTCGAATACCGAACCGCATTTGACAATTCATCAATGGGAAAGATCAGAACGGGAAAGTTCATTCTCCTTTCTGTTGAACTAGAGAAATTCTTGTAAATGCTAGGATTGATGTTTCAAAGGCCAGCCGGGGGTTGATGAGATGGTTGCTGCTCCCTGATAAAAGTGCTCTTCTTTTTTTTTATCTGACGGATTCAGTTTTTCTCGTTGGGAAGGTTGGAAAAATGGCATTTTGTATGGTAGATCGGCGGCTTTGATTTGAAGGGAGGAGGGTCGCAAAATTATCATATGAAATGGATAATTTGTTACCAAATCAGATATAGGGAATGCCGTGAATTAACAAGCCACAGATATTTACACTGATCTTGGAAGATAAGCAGGCTTTTTTTTTTGTGCTTGTCTCATTGAATTGTTTGTATAAAGTATAGTTCTATCAATTTTTGCAATCAATCGAAGTTGAGAGACTTCACCTCACCTTTGAAGAGCATGTTTTGGTTTACTTATTAGTTTGAAAGCAACCAACTTCTGGCAATAGGCTTGTAGTGTTATTCGTTGTAAAATGGCATTTCTAGAGCAGTGTGGACGTGGTGTGCTAAATCCATTGGATGACCAAGGGTGTGATTCACCCATCAAGTCATAGGTAGTAAATATTATTTTACAACCCGTGCTGTTTTAAACAAGAAAAATGCAACATATGCTTTTGGACAAATTAATCGATATATAATATGTCAATGGTAATTTTCCGAAAGTAAATGTAGCATTTTTCTTTAAAGAAATGGAGAAAATTTTAAAGCTCCATTAGTTATTGTTGAATTGGCTGGCTAAGGTAATTCGTGTAATTGACAATTACTCATATTTCTTTCATGTAATGTTACAACTTCACACCATTGAATTTCTAAATGTTATTTAATCTTATGCTGTCAGAGGGTGTGAAGCGAATACGATAAAATGAGTGTGGGTATAGATTGATTCTTTTCCTCTGGTAATTAATATGCTGCCTGACGCAGCATTTGGTAGCTCGAGGATTTCTCTCCTCGTAGGTGAGCCATGTTCATCGAGGTCTTATCTCTGTATTTGATCACTTGCAGCACAATGACAACAAAACGCAATGAAAAATGGAAAAAAAAAAATCACAACGCCGTTGTATCGTCCAATAAATATGCTCTTATTGAAAATATTACTATATCGATTAACAAACGAATGCAAACTATTACAACTGGTTCTACTTCATGCAATATCTTACATGGGTCAAATATTATGCTACAGAAACCAATCCAGTGAAACTGGGAAGGGGAAAAATGATGAATAATAAAGAAAAGAAAAAACCCTCACCCCAAAAGAGAAAAATCTCACCCAAGGCACAATTACATTGTGCAGAAAGAATCTGAAAATCCCGACCAACCCCTGGAAATTCCCACTCAAACCACTAAGCCGACTACCAAATTAGCTCACCCCTTTAATTCCGCCAGCCCTTGCATCTTGGTTTCTTTTTATCCACAATTTTAACTTGAGGGACATATGGGTGGGCCCAGCTGTATAAATCAGGTTTACAAGCGTATAATGAACAAATCCTCACACATCACTCACCTTCACTCTGTCACAGTAAACCAGCCAGCATAGCCCCAGGATCTGTCAATGCTGCTGCTGCTGGACTCGTTGGTTGAGGTACTGCTGGCGCAGGCGGTGCTGCTGTAGGAGCATGGGAGGCTGTAGGAATATTAACTAATTGTTCTTTCATGAACTCCTTCAACCTGCAATATCAACCCATCAGAAAATTCCACCAAAGGTACAATAAAACTAAAACTTACACAACTGTCAATTCTAACATACTCAAATGTTAACGCGGGCTCCCCTGAAGCAACTGTCATACGCAACTGGGTTCTGTCTGCTGGATCCGTTTCAATTCTAACCTGAGTATCATCAAAGAAAAAGGCAGTCAGAAAGGTGACCTTTCACAAATTCTATCGCATCATTAACTTTATATTCTAAAAATCTTAACATTTTTTTTTTCCTTTTTTAATTAGGTGTTTCTCTTGTATAAATCCTGTGTACTTCGGTTGCCCCTTTTGTACTTTTCAATAATATTTTGTTTACTTCAAAAAAAAAAAAAAGGGTTCTCTCTCTTCTTTGCCAGAATTATTTTCTTCACTTGTGCATTGTATGTTCGGATACCACTTAGCATGTATGTGTGTGTGTGTATCACGGTTATTTCCCCAAATATCGACCAGAAGGTTTCAAAATTTAGTTAAGAACTGCAAGTCTTACAGACTAGGTAAGATTCAATAACGAAAAAATCCAGTCATAAATGCTGAAACTGGATGAATATGCCTTACCAAGCAGAGCATGGCCCGTGTACTTTCTGAATAGAACGTTGTGCTTGCAACAAGATTGTTTGGATTTGGGTCCTATAACAGAGAATTAAACAATGAAAAGCTTCATATAACCGACAGATTCCCAATAAAAATTAAACATTTTTCTCTTTATTGCAAGTACTTACAAGCCCTGGACAAACTATCAACTGGAAACTGTTAAATAAATTTGCCATGTCCAGAAGAGGCATTGGTCTTACGCCTCTGACCTGTGCAATTGACAGCAAAAAAAGAGAGCATCTAGATGTTAATCAATATGATTAAATAGAGAAGGTAAACAAATAAGACTGCAACCTGCGATTGGTAAACATGCAACAAATAGAACAATGCCACTTATTGACCATAAATCGATGACAACATGTTTTCCCCCCCTTTTATTCGTCAACAGTGAGAAGGCATGTTATGGCAAAAATACCCAACATCTCATCACTATCCAATTACAATTGGATGGTAACAGAGAACTCCAACAGTTCAACAAATGGAAAAATGGTAAATACTAAAAAAAGTTTTCCCCCCTCTCTAGCGATGAGATGATAAGGCTATTGTTTTGCCTTACAGGCAGGTTATGGTGAAAATACCTAACATCTAATCACCTTCAATTAGAATTGGATGATGAAGGGAAATTCTAACCACTGGGGAAAAAAACATATTCTAATTTAATAACCACATATTAGTTATGAGCAATAGTGTTAAGTAATCCTTTTACTTGAAGTTCAGTTAGTAAATATAAAGAGAAAGAATGGACTTTTCATGTAAAGAAAATTTACTCTAATGCTATAGAGAAAGCAAAATGTACCATACCACTTCTTGGAGCTTCAAAGGTGGTCCTGAAAGTGATCTCCATTGAGGGAAAAACTCTTCAGCTGTCACTGTTATAGGCTGAAGAAATTTATTCAAGACAGCAGGAAGGCGAAGCTTGACATTGATCTATGACAGGACAAAAAAGATACACGAGGTCACAGATATAACCTAGCTTCATGTTAATTATCAGAAGAAAAACACATAAATTACAGGTATAAGAAGTACCATATTGTTACCAAACTTGTATGAGAAATCAAGGACTGCTACATCCCTACTAGGGCGGAGATTCACAATTTCAAGTGGGCATTGCACCTATACAACCAAATATTAAAAATGTAAAGGACATTTAATGAATAAGGACAAAAGATAAGAGTGCCCACTATATACACCAACAATCAGTGACCCTTTACGAAAACAACAGTCGGTCTTCACCTGTGCCCTGGGAGGAATAGTCTCTGGTACTAATGAGAGCTCCATTTTTAAATGGGATGGAGGCAATATTATAGCCTGAACTGAAACAAGTGGAGAAGTATTCTTGTTTCCCAAGAAAAGAACAAGTCGCCCATGATGTGCTCGCCACTCTGCTTTAATGCCAATCTGAGGTAATATTTAACAACAAAATTACCATAAGCCTAGTAAAAGCTTTAACCTTTTGAAAAATTGAAAGGTAAACACAAAATATTACAATGGGAGGTATCTTATGGTATTATATATAACAGATGAAGAAAGAACATTTGGAGGAAAGAAAAAACCTGGATGTAAGGATCTTCATATAAAACACCACTATCCTTCAAGCACAAAGCCTGAAACCTTTCAGCAATATTTCCTATTGGCTACAAAAATGAATAATGGGATTAGCAGGTTAAAAGTTTGATTAAGCACAATGAATATCACAATCTTACAGCACATATCAGCTGAGACTAGACCATGTTTTTCTAATTTTGATAAAGCCAGATATAAAAGCCAATAAACAGGGACATGCAGCAAAGTCTATTGTTGCAGAACTTGTCCATCTTACGTGGCAATCAGTAAGTTGTGGGAAAGGATTGGAGAAAATGTGAAAACAATTTTTATTGAAGCTTCAGATTTTTAGGGAAGCAAAACAAGTTGAGCTGCTCAAGCTTAGCTCCATTTGACACAATCAGGGCAGACTCAAGAAGCCTCTAGCTTTCGTAATGCAAATGAGACAATCTTGAGCAACCTTTTACTATGCTTGACATGTCTTTTAACTCGGTAAAAGTTCAAGCTACTTGAGCTCAACCAAGATTGGCTGATTATAAGGCTTGCTTAAGATAGCTAAAAAATTAAGTGCATCAAGCATAAGCAATGCAATACTCTGCTCATTTAGACTTCAACAGACTATGTTAAATATAATGAATATTCCTATTTACCCTACAGAGGGTCACTGCATATGAAACATCTTATTCAACCCACCTCTTCGTAAGCAATGCAGAGTCTCATAATAACAGTAAGTAGTACCTGAACAGAATTTGTCTGCTCTCCAAAAGGAACAATGGCTGCGGCTTCAATTGTATCTGGAACATCTTTCAATCCAGAGACTATAGTTTGTTGAGACTGGAATTCCGTACTAGGAGGACCTTCAATAGCCAGTGGACCCAAGAGATCACCAAGGAGATCGGCTGGAGGTTGGGGATCTACTTTAGTCAAAGTCCCATTCTCATGGGACAATCCTTGCTCTGCTGAATTGTGATCCTGTCAAGATAATCAAATATATCAATTGCAAATTAAAACAAAAAACAAATGCAGATTCAATCCTAAGATTCCAAAATTAACGAGGAGAATATGGTAACAATGTTAGAGCTCAGGAAAAAACCACATACAACGAATAAAAGAAAAAGATAAAAAAGGAAGAACTTACTGCAGTACTGCTCATGCTGGGCACCTTTACTACACTAAGCTGAGTGCCAGATGATAATGGTGTCCCATTCGCAGGACGCTGATCAGTTACAACCAGAGCACTTGATGTTTGCTGCTGGGCCCGCAACTTTAAAGCACTTTGTTCCGCAGTATCAACTTCAGTATCAGCCTTCTTGATCAATGCGGACTAAATTTTAAAGGAAATATTAAAGTTAGTGCCAAAAACCTTCTAGTGAACCCTTTAACCGAACATACAAAACTGAGTATATTGCCACTGAACTAATCTGCACCAGAAGTACCTGTCGCTCAGGGAATTTGGGCATTTCAGCCAATATATCCATTAGAGCCGCACCTTTTCTACTCAAGGCAATATATTCAACAGCTCGTTGTTGTATCTCAGCATCAATGCAACTCTCGTATCTACAAGAATGAAAAAAGTGTGTTAAAAATGCCTACATCATTTGGTGGCATTTTAGAGGTAAAAATCTCACTTGTTAAAAATTGCCCAAATCTGATTCTGTAGTTCTGGGTCTGGGGGTTGAGTGTGCATTAAAATCTTAGCATATGTTGAGAGAAGAATAGGAATGGTAGAAGACCTGCAAATAAATAATTGACCCTAAGATATACTAGAAGAAATGAAAATCACAACTTAGTAAGACAAGGGGTAAAGGTTAAGTGCCCTTACGATACAGTAGGAAGCTTCTCATGTATAACGCTAAATATTTCCTTCGGACTACACCCTGGCCGTCTGGCCAAAAGGTGGCCAAATTCTCCCAGGAGATATGCACTGACCTGTTGCACACATGCCAATTATCAAATAAATTTAGACAATTATCCTAACAAATTGTTATTTTTTGATGTATCATGATATGTTTGATTTACTTGCAAATAATTTAAATAATTATTTGTGCCTGACGTGGATCAATCAATATATGGCTTTGGTACATGACCATACACAAGGAAAAGAACCAATCAACATTCACAGGCTTCATTGACATGATATGAAACTGGAACTCTCAGAAAATTCAAGTACAAAATTGACCAGATTCATCTGTGGAACATGACATGCAACTATGATAAGTATTGTGGTATTGCTATGCAAATTCTGGGTTCCTCAATTTTTTTATTTTTATTTTTTTTTTAATTTATTTTTATATATTTTTTTTTATAGGTTTCTTTTTATTATTACTAAACAAGGTTGGCAATGGCCTCTCATGCAAACACTTAAAAAGCATTCTTCATTAATAGAACATCAGCAACCCGATGTGCTTACAGAGGCAAAGAATAAAAGAGAGCAGAAAAATAAAATAATATCTCTAGTTCAAAAATAATAATCATGAAACCATTGATACACACCTTCACCATTGTCTCATGTATAGCTGGCTTGTCAAGATACTCTCTCGCCTTTGCTGCCGCATAAGGCTGATCAAATGCATAAAATCTCATTTGAACAATAGGAATATGAAAACCTTTATTGGAAACAGGTAATTCATCAAAAAGAAAAAAGAAACAGGAAGTAACAAAGCATATGTATAAACATTTAATCACCTGTAGGTCTTCATTGTTTGTAACAAACTGCACAACACGAAACCATATGTCATCGCTTACAAAATCCCCAGCCTTATCAATCAATTGAAGAATCACATCCACATACCTGTATCACATAAAAAAACTTTATTTGAACGCCCAGCATATAGTAGAAGAAAATGCCCAGGATGCTTCAGAGAGTTATTTATTATCAAATAATAAAATTCACTCCTCAGTCACAAACTAGAACCCCAAAGTTTTAATCCTCAGAAAATACAAAACAAAAAACAGAAAGCTAATTAGAAATTAGCCCATCAATTTGCATCAGGTATCAGGGCAAAAAGGGCATGTAGAAAATATACAAATGAGAGAAAGATATAGACTGCCCTAGCCTCACCATTTCTGTAGGCAGAAAATCCAAAACCCATCATCTACATTTAATTTATCCAGCATACAAAAGCGTTTTGATACCAAACAGTTAACCATCTTAACTATCAAACTGCCCTTTTCACAGATCCACAGACTCCTAAAGACACTCTACAATGCTTTTCTTAGAGGTAGACAAATTCTTGACTCTATGCTCATAGCTAATGAATGTCTAGATAGCAGGATTAGATCTGGCGAGCCATGGGTGCTCTACAAACTGGATATTGAGAAGGCTTATGATCACTTCAATTGGAAGTTCTTACTTTATTTGTTGAGGAGGTGCAGATTCGAGGAGAAAAGGCACTCGTGGACATTGCATTGTATTTCTTCGGTGCATTTTTCTGTTTTGGTGAATGGTAATCCGTCCAAATTCTTCAATAGCTTTGTGGTTTGAGACAGGGATATCCTTTGTCCCCTTTTCTGTTTGTTATCGTTATGGAAGCTTTAAATAAAATGTTTCTACAACTGTTAATGGGGGTTTCCTCTTAGGCATTTTTGTGGGGTCTAGACACTCTGGTGTGGTTATCACACCTGTTGTTTGCGAATCACATTTTGGTTTTTATAGGGTCAATCCTAACCACCTACATTATCTATGAGCCTTATTTTTATGCTTTGAAGTTGTTTTCGGTTTGAAGGTTGACTAAGTCGGAATTGGTTCTTGTGGATAATAATGCTGATAGTGTGGATGGATTGGCGGGCATTTTGGGCTACAAGGTCTTTGCCTTTGAAGTATCTTGGTCTTCTGTTGGGAGCCTCCTATAAGACCAAGTCTATTTGGGACGCTGTTATTGAGAAGATAGAATGACGGCTAGCTAGTTGGAAAATGATGTACTTGTCTAACAATGGTAGGGCAACCCTTATCAAGAGCACCCTTTCGAATTTGCCAACGAATTTCATGTCTCTTTTCCCTCTCCCTGCTGGTGTTGCAAACCATATAGAATCTTCATTGAGACTTCTTATGGGGTAGGCTAGGGGAAGAGTTCAAATTTCACCTGATAAGTTGGCCCAAGGTTTGTTCT
>NC_081550.1:6229657-6262841 GCF_901000735.1 Corylus avellana
CTGGAAACTGTTAAATAAATTTGCCATGTCCAGAAGAGGCATTGGTCTTACGCCTCTGACCTGTGCAATTGACAGCAAAAAAAGAGAGCATCTAGATGTTAATCAATATGATTAAATAGAGAAGGTAAACAAATAAGACTGCAACCTGCGATTGGTAAACATGCAACAAATAGAACAATGCCACTTATTGACCATAAATCGATGACAACATGTTTTCCCCCCCTTTTATTCGTCAACAGTGAGAAGGCATGTTATGGCAAAAATACCCAACATCTCATCACTATCCAATTACAATTGGATGGTAACAGAGAACTCCAACAGTTCAACAAATGGAAAAATGGTAAATACTAAAAAAAGTTTTCCCCCCTCTCTAGCGATGAGATGATAAGGCTATTGTTTTGCCTTACAGGCAGGTTATGGTGAAAATACCTAACATCTAATCACCTTCAATTAGAATTGGCTGATGAAGGGAAATTCTAACCACTGGGGAAAAAAACATATTCTAATTTAATAACCACATATTAGTTATGAGCAATAGTGTTAAGTAATCCTTTTACTTGAAGTTCAGTTAGTAAATATAAAGAGAAAGAATGGACTTTTCATGTAAAGAAAATTTACTCTAATGCTATAGAGAAAGCAAAATGTACCATACCACTTCTTGGAGCTTCAAAGGTGGTCCTGAAAGTGATCTCCATTGAGGGAAAAACTCTTCAGCTGTCACTGTTATAGGCTGAAGAAATTTATTCAAGACAGCAGGAAGGCGAAGCTTGACATTGATCTATGACAGGACAAAAAAGATACACGAGGTCACAGATATAACCTAGCTTCATGTTAATTATCAGAAGAAAAACACATAAATTACAGGTATAAGAAGTACCATATTGTTACCAAACTTGTATGAGAAATCAAGGACTGCTACATCCCTACTAGGGCGGAGATTCACAATTTCAAGTGGGCATTGCACCTATACAACCAAATATTAAAAATGTAAAGGACATTTAATTAATAAGGACAAAAGATAAGAGTGCCCACTATATACACCAACAATCAGTGACCCTTTACGAAAACAACAGTCGGTCTTCACCTGTGCCCTGGGAGGAATAGTCTCTGGTACTAATGAGAGCTCCATTTTTAAATGGGATGGAGGCAATATTATAGCCTGAACTGAAACAAGTGGAGAAGTATTCTTGTTTCCCAAGAAAAGAACAAGTCGCCCATGATGTGCTCGCCACTCTGCTTTAATGCCAATCTGAGGTAATATTTAACAACAAAATTACCATAAGCCTAGTAAAAGCTTTAACCTTTTGAAAAATTGAAAGGTAAACACAAAATATTACAATGGGAGGTATCTTATGGTATTATATATAACAGATGAAGAAAGAACATTTGGAGGAAAGAAAAAACCTGGATGTAAGGATCTTCATATAAAACACCACTATCCTTCAAGCACAAAGCCTGAAACCTTTCAGCAATATTTCCTATTGGCTACAAAAATGAATAATGGGATTAGCAGGTTAAAAGTTTGATTAAGCACAATGAATATCACTATCTTACAGCACATAGCAGCTGAGACTAGACCATGTTTTTCTAATTTTGATAAAGCCAGGTATAAAAGCCAATAAACAGGGACATGCAACAAAGTCTATTGTTGCAGAACTTGTCCATCTTACGTGGCAATCAGTAAGTTGTGGGAAAGGATTGGAGAAAATGTGAAAACAATTTTTATTGAAGCTTCAGATTTTTAGGGAAGCAAAACAAGTTGAGCTGCTCAAGCTTAGCTCCATTTGACACAATCAGGGCAGACTCAAGAAGCCTCTAGCTTTCGTAATGCAAATGAGACAATCTTGAGCAACCTTTTACTATGCTTGACATGTCTTTTAACTCGGTAAAAGTTCAAGCTACTTGAGCTCAACCAAGATTGGCTGATTATAAGGCTTGCTTAAGATAGCTAAAAAATTAAGTGCATCAAGCATAAGCAATGCAATACTCTGCTCATTTAGACTTCAACAGACTATGTTAAATATAATGAATATTCCTATTTACCCTACAGAGGTTCACTGCATATGAAACATCTTATTCAACCCACCTCTTCGTAAGCAATGCAGAGTCTCATAATAACAGTAAGTAGTACCTGAACAGAATTTGTCTGCTCTCCAAAAGGAACAATGGCTGCGGCTTCAATTGTATCTGGAACATCTTTCAATCCAGAGACTATAGTTTGTTGAGACTGGAATTCCGTACTAGGAGGACCTTCAATAGCCAGTGGACCCAAGAGATCACCAAGGAGATCGGCTGGAGGTTGGGGATCTACTTTAGTCAAAGTCCCATTCTCATGGGACAATCCTTGCTCTGCTGAATTGTGATCCTGTCAAGATAATCAAATATATCAATTTCAAATTAAAACAAAAAACAAATGCAGATTCAATCCTAAGATTCCAAAATTAACGAGGAGAATATGGTAACAATGTTAGAGCTCAGGAAAAAACCACATACAACGAATAAAAGAAAAAGATAAAAAAGGAAGAACTTACTGCAGTACTGCTCATGCTGGGCACCTTTACTACACTAAGCTGAGTGCCAGATGATAATGGTGTCCCATTCGCAGGACGCTGATCAGTTACAACCAGAGCACTTGATGTTTGCTGCTGGGCCCGCAACTTTAAAGCACTTTGTTCCGCAGTATCAACTTCAGTATCAGCCTTCTTGATCAATGCGGACTAAATTTTAAAGGAAATATTAAAGTTAGTGCCAAAAACCTTCTAGTGAACCCTTTAACCGAACATACAAAACTGAGTATATTGCCACTGAACTAATCTGCACCAGAAGTACCTGTCGCTCAGGGAATTTGGGCATTTCAGCCAATATATCCATTAGAGCCGCACCTTTTCTACTCAAGGCAATATATTCAACAGCTCGTTGTTGTATCTCAGCATCAATGCAACTCTCGTATCTACAAGAATGAAAAAAGTGTGTTAAAAATGCCTACATCATTTGGTGGCATTTTAGAGGTAAAAATCTCACTTGTTAAAAATTGCCCAAATCTGATTCTGTAGTTCTGGGTCCGGGGGTTGAGTGTGCATTAAAATCTTAGCATATGTTGAGAGAAGAATAGGAATGGTAGAAGACCTGCAAATAAATAATTGACCCTAAGATATACTAGAAGAAATGAAAATCACAACTTAGTAAGACAAGGGGTAAAGGTTAAGTGCCCTTACGATACAGTAGGAAGCTTCTCATGTATAACGCTAAATATTTCCTTCGGACTACACCCTGGCCGTCTGGCCAAAAGGTGGCCAAATTCTCCCAGGAGATATGCACTGACCTGTTGCACACATGCCAATTATCAAATAAATTTAGACAATTATCCTAATCAAATTGTTATTTTTTAATGTATCATGATATGTTTGATTTACTTGCAAATAATTTAAATAATTATTTGTGCCTGACATGGATCAATCAATATATGGCTTTGGTACATGACCATACACAAGGAAAAGAACCGATCAACATTCACAGGCTTCATTGACATGATATGAAACTGGAACTCTCAGAAAATTCAAGTACAAAATTGACCACATTCATCTGTGGAACATGACATGCAACTATGATAAGTATTGTGGTATTGCTATGCAAATTCTGGGTTCCTCAATTTTTTTTTTTTTTTTTTTTTTTTTTTTTTTTATAGGTTCCTTTTTATTATTACTAAACAAGGTTGGCAATGGCCTCTCATGCAAACACTTAAAAAGCATTCTTCATTAATAGAACATCAGCAACCCGATGTGCTTACAGAGGCAAAGAATAAAAGAGAGCAGAAAAATAAAATAATATCTCTAGTTCAAAAATAATAATCATGAAACCATTGATACATACCTTCACCATTGTCTCATGTATAGCTGGCTTGTCAAGATACTCTCTCGCCTTTGCTGCCGCATAAGGCTGATCAAATGCATAAAATCTCATTTGAACAATAGGAATATGAAAACCTTTATTGGAAACAGGTAATTCATCAAAAAGAAAAAAGAAACAGGAAGTAACAAAGCATATGTATAAACATTTAATCACCTGTAGGTCTTCATTGTTTGTAACAAACTGCACAACACGAAACCATATGTCATCGCTTACAAAATCCCCAGCCTTATCAATCAATTGAAGAATCACATCCACATACCTGTATCACATAAAAAAACTTTATTTGAACGCCCAGCATATAGTAGAAGAAAATGCCCAGGATGCTTCAGAGAGTTATTTATTATCAAATAATAAAATTCACTCCTCAGTCACAAACTAGAACCCCAAAGTTTTAATCCTCAGAAAATACAAAACAAAGAACAGAAAGCTAATTAGAAATTAGCCCATCAATTTGCATCAGGTATCGGGGCAAAAAGGGCATGTAGAAAATATACAAATGAGAGAAAGATATAGACTGCCCTAGCCTCACCATTTCTGTAGGCAGAAAATCCAAAACCCATCATCTACATTTAATTTATCCAGCATACAAAAGCGTTTTGATACCAAACAGTTAACCATCTTAACTATCAAACTGCCCTTTTCACAGATCCACAGACTCCTAAAGACACTCTACAATGCTTTTCTTAGAGGTAGACAAATTCTTGACTCTATGCTCATAGCTAATGAATGTCTAGATAGCAGGATTAGATCTGGCGAGCCATGGGTGCTCTACAAACTGGATATTGAGAAGGCTTATGATCACTTCAATTGGAAGTTCTTACTTTATTTGTTGAGGAGGTGCAGATTCGAGGAGAAAAGGCACTCGTGGACATTGCATTGTATTTCTTCGGTGCATTTTTCTGTTTTGGTGAATGGTAATCCGTCCAAATTCTTCAATAGCTTTGTGGTTTGAGACAGGGATATCCTTTGTCCCCTTTTCTGTTTGTTATCGTTATGGAAGCTTTAAATAAAATGTTTCTACAACTGTTAATGGGGGTTTCCTCTTAGGCATTTTTGTGGGGTCTAGACACTCTGGTGTGGTTATCACACCTGTTGTTTGCGAATCACATTTTGGTTTTTATAGGGTCAATCCTAACCACCTACATTATCTATGAGCCTTATTTTTATGCTTTGAAGTTGTTTTCTGTTTGAAGGTTGACTAAGTCGGAATTGGTTCTTGTGGATAATAATGCTGATAGTGTGGATGGATTGGCGGGCATTTTGGGCTACAAGGTCTTTGCCTTTGAAGTATCTTGGTCTTCCGTTGGGAGCCTCCTATAAGACCAAGTCTATTTGGGACGCTGTTATTGAGAAGATAGAATGACGGCTAGCTAGTTGGAAAATGATGTACTTGTCTAACGATGGTAGGGCAACCCTTATCAAGAGCACCCTTTCGAATTTGCCAACGAATTTCATGTCCTTTTCCCTCTCCCTGCTGGTGTTGCAAACCATATAGAATCTTCATTGAGACTTGTTATGGGGTAGGCTAGGGGAAGAGTTCAAATTTCACCTGATAAGTTGGCCCAAGGTTTGTTCTCTAATTTCTTAGGAAGGGTTGGAGGTTCAGAACTTGATGTTCAATTGTGCTCATTTGGGTAAATGGCAATGGCACTATATGCATGAGAGAGAGGTTTGGTGGAAAGTTGTGGTAGATTATAAATTTGGCAGTTTGTTTGGTGAATGGTGTTCTAACGAGCGTCTTGGGTCAGACGGGGTGGGCTTATGGAAGAATATAAGGAGGGGTTTGGGAATGTTTTCTAGTCATACTAGATTTGAGGTGAGAGAAGGCTCCAAAATTAGATTTTGACAGGACATGTAATGCAATGTGGGGGATAAGGCCCTTAAGGAAGCTTTTCTAGATTTATACAATATTGCGTGCGTGAAAGATGCTTTCGTAGCAGTTCGATTGGAGCTTATTAGTTATTCCTTTCGGTGGAACGTAAGCTTTATTAGAGCGACTCATGATTGAGAGGTAGATGTCATTGCTTCGTTTTTCAAGTTATTGTACTCCTTGAGGGTGAAACGGGGAGGTAAAAACAAGCTTTGTTGGGCCCTTCTAAAAGAGAGTTGTTCGATGTTAGATCCTTCTACAATGTCCTTGTTTTCCTTGGAAGAGTATTTGACGGAACAAGGCTCCCTTAAGAGCGGCTGACTTTCTTTGCTGGTCGGTTGCTCTACGGAAGATCCTTACCATGAATAACCTTAGGAAGCAATATATCATTGTGATTGATTGGTGTTGTATGTGCAAGAGGGACACGAGTCTGTGGATCATTTTCTTCTCCATTGTGATTGTGAGGTTGCTTTTGCTTTATGGAATACTATCTTCAGTCGTGTTGGGCTGTCTTGGGTTATGCCTAGACGAGTAGTAGACTTGTTTGCTTGTTGAAGGGGGTTATATGGTAGCAGTCAAAGTACAATTGTGTGGAAAATGATGCCTTCTTGTCTTTTGTGGTATGTTTGGAGAGAAAGAAATGATAGAAATTTTGAGGGCCGCGTGAGGACGGTGGTGGAGTTTAGGTTTTGTTCTTCAATACTTTTTACCTTGGGACAATTGACTTTCCTAATGTGCTAGTTTTCATGATTTTCTTGTTCTTTTTATATTCCTTCTAGCTAGGTTTTTTTCTTGAATACTTCATGTGTACCTGGGTTGCCCTTTCGCTTTTCAATGATATTTTGATTACTTATTAAAAAAAAAAAGTTATAATATCAACGGTCATTGACTCATTGGGCACAATTAGTTGAATTAATGCCAATCATGGTGGCACAAAAAAATAGAAACACAAGCCCTAGTTATTTCAGATATCCTTTTAACCTGAATGTTAATAATCTGGATATCGGCATTTAGTTGAATTAATGCCGATCAAGGTGGCATGACAAAATAGAAACACAAGCCCTATTATTTCAGATATCTTTTTAGCCTGTATGTTAATAATCTGGCTATCCTGCTTTCAAATAGAGTTTGGTCTAATCCCACTGGATTGCAAACAAGAACCACACTTACCATGATAGATCAGGGGCAAACTTCTCTGCAAGAATAGCAGCTTTAAGTGACAATTCCTCACGCATTGCGAATTCTGCTGTACTGAGATACTGAAAAGCAAATGAAAATGCCTTGTTTATTTTGTGATTGAAATGGAAACTATCTGAGCTGTTGGAAAAAAAATGATTCAAACACATCTTTATGTCAATATAATAAAAAATAAATAGTCCAGATCCAGCACTGGTGTACCTGCAATAATTCTTCAACTATGTCCTTTGCGTTTGTAACATCACACATACCATAAAGCAAATCAAGAGCACGTCTACGGATACTGAGGGCAAATAATGATTTCAGTTAGCAAAATGGATTTTAAGAATATACAAACACATACAAATATACATGCAAACACATATATAGATACGTACAGATCAACACAAACACACACATTTGGGGAATGCTAACCTCCCTACCTTTAGATGGAGGCTAGCATCCTCTAGAATAGAACATATATTATCTTTGAGTTAACATAACTCCAGCACATAAAAAAGATTGTCACTGGAAATGAATAAGTGGCAATATCAAGAGTTCTAACATTTTCAGAATTTAACAGAACAAGCTAAACCTGATATCTGGATCCTTCAACGAGGTTATGATCTGAGCCTGATGTCTTTTGATGATGTCTTGCACGTCTGTTACCAACAACATCCGGGTCATATTCTCCTGCACCAGAGCAATGCAACATCAAATCATGCAGTTACAAAATAACAATTAAATTTACCCTTCTGTGTCTTAAAATAGTAAGTCTTCACATGCTATAGGTTGAGATAAGAAAGAAAAGGGGGGGGGAGGAGATAAAACTAGTTTCTACAACTTACCAAACCAAGATATCGAATATTTGGTTCACGCACAGCAATAAATTTTCCAAGAAGGGCAACACACTGAGACATCATCTCTTTTTCAGCATCAAGATGCATGACCTGAGATAGGGCATTAGAACATGCAAAAACAATAAGAGAGCCCCTAAATATACTTAAAAGAGTAAAATTATCTTCGTTCTAATAAGTAGATGAATAATGTTGTCCAGGCAACATCACTTACTGAAATCAAAAGCGACCATGCTCTTACCTATTAAAAAGATGAAAGTTCCATATGTCTCTACATAGATGCATGTATGCATATACATCTCGAATGTTTCAAGAAACAAATCTAAAATCCTCCTCCCTAGAAATGCACAAAGTACGTTGCTTCCAGAAAAAAACAATTCATAAATACTGGAGTTCCAAAGGTTTCATCCTCTCACATCACAGTAACATTGTCCCCACCGTGTGCGCACACACACGTGGCTGAGTGTGTGTAGATATATATGTTTGTGTGTAGATATACAGTTTGTGTGTATCTATGAACTATGAATGTGCATATAGACTTGTTAACAATAAAAACATTAAACAATCAATAAGCCTTTCTAAAAAATAACAAAACACTAAAAACATTATTCGGGCTGTGAACTTACAAGAGCAAGGGCTTCGAAAAGAACAGCATGTGATGCGTTGTTCTTATTTACATTTTTAACAACATCAGTCCCCATTAATATCCGTTGTAAGACCTGAAATTACCGAATCAAGGTTCAATATAAGCACAGAATGTAACAAGAGAAAAGATAATGCCCTTCAGGAAAGAACCTCAAACAATGATCTTCTGGTATTTGGATCTTCAATAGTTGGGAAATACTGAAGGGCCCTCATTGTCTTAACCTGAGGAAAACAAGAACTAACAAGCATTAATATGAATTTGTTAATTATTAACCTATTACAAATCACCAACAGTCAATCACCCGCAAAGGGTTAAACTAATTATAGGTAACATAAATCCCATACCATACAGTATAAAAAATAAGAAAATTTCCATTCTAAATGAGTAAAAGTTTGTTTTTCATGAATTGTACTCATACAGTAGAAAAGACCTTTATTTCTTTATGTTTTGCTGAGAAACAAAGTTTCACTTGATGATATAAAATTAATGATATTTACTTGAGGAGAAGCCATTCTTTTTCTTCTTCCTATGGTTGATTAAGATTGAAAGCAGTTTTTTAATAAAAGAGAAGCAATAATGATTTGTTTCATTTGCATAAAAACAGAGAAGGTCCATGCTTGCTAAACCATGTACTAATTTGGAATCGATTACATACAAAGAAATTGAGGAAAAAAGAACACAAACCTGAAGCCAGGGAGATGGGATACCATAGTAAGTGTATTCTTGTGGAACATCCTGATTCCTAGCAAGCCGCTCTAATGTTTTAACGCACTTTGGAAGACAACTCCAGTATGCTTCATGGTTATTTGATACTAGAGCAACAAGAAGGCTCATAGAAGATGTCAAAACACCAAGATCACGTTCATCTAATAGCTGTGCCATCCGATCCGCCCTAAGACATATGGCAAAAGAGACTAATGAATAAGCACAAGTAAAACTATCTCATGAAAACAGCCTTTTGACAGAATAGGAACCTTCAAACATACCAGCCATCTACATTGACAACATCAGGATTTTTCCTAAACAAGCGCAGCAGACAGAGTGCAGCTTTCTTCCTCACAAGCGGTCTGCAGCTGCTAGAGATCTAAATCAACAGACTTGGTTAAATTAATCTTTTACTATAACCACCAATTGAGATATATATATATATATATATATATATAAAATAAAATAAAAAATAAATGTCTCTTACAAGTAACTTTTGAACATCAGGTGCTAACGACTCAGCGAATTCTCTCCCACCAATGTTGCCAACCTTCATAGATGAAGACATGGGGTCATAAAAGAGAAATAACTTCGAATATATAGCACAAGACATGATATGGTATAGAAGAAAAAGAAGGAACACTTTTTGGCAGCAACAAGTTAACAACCCAATTATCAAACAAATAACCAGGCAAAAGGATGCTTGTTTCAATGTTAGCCAATGGAAAACATTTAAGCAAACCTTCCATGAACCTAGCCATTCTTGAGGTTATGCTTATGCAGGAGTAAGTCCCTAGAATGGAATGGGGAACATATATATATATGAGAATGAACAAATACAACTATTGAGTTGAAACAAATTGCACATTTACTTGATAAAAAAAAATACACATTTGCATGGAAAATTTCTTTAGCCTTTTCCTTGGGAGGGATTCTTCCGAAAAAAATCCAAAAGTTGAGAGGATTTTACCAAATAAGAAGTAAATGCAATATTATGCTCCCATGATAATTGAAAGGGAAAATTTAGATTCTGAAGATCAAAACTGTGCAGGAGATCACGGCATGATCTCAACTGTTTCCCTGTGACAAATAATTAATAACTTCCAACAAGTAAAAGTCTCACATGGTTAAAGACACTGAATCATGCTCAACTTTTTATTTGTAAATATCCATGAATGAAACATCAGGATAGAGTCAGTCTTGTCCAATAAACTATACACCACATACCCCCATGCCATCGTTCAAGATGGACTTGTTTCCTAAAAAGGAGCTCTCTAGCTTTCGAGACAACTTAAGTAAAACACTACTTAAGCATGGATGTATTGCCCATTCATAATACACTGACTACAGCACATACCTCAATAAAACTGCTTCTAAAATAAAACATTGCCCATGTGAAATTGGACACCAGATATCTTGGAATAAAAGGAACTACACAAAGGAAAAGAGTATTGTTGTATATAAAGCATCAGTACTTAACAGCCCTTCAGCTACTGATGGTAAAGGCCATAGTTGCCATCATGATAAGCAAAGGATTGAAATATGCATCAAAACATGAGCTATAGTGCAGGATAATTCCAAAAGCATCTCAATAAAGTAAAACAGGAGCTACTTTTGACAGATAAAACAAAAAGATAAATACTAAGCTCTTAAAATTTTAGCAGCTTTCCTATTGCCATACCATAGTCAATGCCAAACACTGGAAGGTTTCATTGCGACCAATAATATCATTGCGCACAGTATTTATTGCCAGTCTCAAAAAATCATGGTTCTCATTTAGCAAACATGCCGTTACAATGTACCCAACCTGCATCCATTTTTATCACAATAAAATCAATCATACAGTTGAGAATGAAGTTACTTCTGAACAAAGAGCACAAGGCACTATATGAATAGCATCAAGCATTAAACCATTACAAGATAAGAAATATGTCTTTTGAGTACCCAAGTTAAATAATATGACATTGCCATCTAGATACAAATCCAAATTATGGTTTTCAGCTGTTAAGTATGAACCTTGGGTACCAAGTCCTATACCAAATATTCCATATATTCAGATCTGTAGAATTATTTCTAAGAATTGGCATAGAAAATGTAGTTGATACCCTTACTTTTGAGTTATTCAACTTATACCACCCAATAACACACGAGCTGTATTCTTATATGAGAAACCAAATACATGTAAAGAGAACTAATATTTTTTTTTTTCTTATTGAATGTAAAGAGAACTAAAATGAGTTCATGTCATTTAAAAATATTAATCCTTCTAGCTAAGTGTTTTCTCTTATATACTTCTTGTGTACCTGGAGGCGACTAACACTTGTAATGATATTTCGATTATTTTAAAAAAAAATTAATACTCAAAGATGGACTCACCTGCTTTTCTGGATACTTTGGTGCAGATATTAAAGAAACAGCTTCCATATGACCAAAATCCACATCATAACCCAGCATGTAAATGTATAGCATTTTCCAAACATATTTCTTCTTCTCATACGGTGATAAACCCTGTTGAAAGAAAAAAAAAAAAAACAGTTTCATAATCAATAGCTCACTTCTCTAAATTAGATATTCTCAATGTTTTGTCAAATAGTCAGCAACAGACCAAGAAGATTAATATAGAAAAGCTACTTTCAAAGTAACAAACAACCAAAGTAATAAAGAGAACCATAATTGAAAAGGTATTAACAAATAAACAAAGAGAACACAAATGATGCAGAAGTTTTTGAGAGACTAACCCGAAGCAGTTGTGCAAAAGGATTTTTCTTGATAGGTAAATACAACTCACGCACCCTCACGAAATTGAACCTGTAAATTCCACCCTTCCCCCTTAATTTATGAGGGGGGGAGAAGATGCCATTTAATCCAAGACTAGACGCAAAAAATATAGGTAGCACCACAGTCTCACCGCCCAATCCTGATATTTAACCAATTCTTTTGACAAACTTAACTCGCCTGCCCCTCTATTTTTGTCCGATTTGCGGGGGAGAGTAATTTCTCAGCATTGCATGATCTAAGTGGCCAGGAAGATTCACAGTCCAACCATGCAAATATATATAGATGGGCATCTTTCTTTTTGACTAATTCCTAAATGATTGATGTAATCATGTATTTTGCAAGCAGTTCAATCACCTTGCTGGTGACCTACCACAGACACAACCAGAATAAAAGAGATTCAAGAAGGTTTGAATGTGCGTCTGCATAAAACTGCTAATGTAAAAAACTACTCGCACATAACTTCTAAAGTTGACTGTTGTTGATAATCACAATCTGACTAGCTGGTCTGGAGGTGGACAAGTCACCTTCACCTGGGATGTTGAGGATATTCAATATCATAGCACCTCATTGCTTGAAATCTTATTTTCTTTTCATCCAAACTTTTCGTCCAGAATTAATGAGAATGGAATAAAAACAAGAATGAATATCTGACAAGACCCTTATCTCCTTATGCTTTAATCACTACAGCTAAATCTAACAAAATCCCAGCGAAGCTGCTACCCAGAAACCAAGAATGAACATCAGGGGATTAACCAAGGTAGCAAGTTTAGGTGAACCACAATTTCTAAGAAAACAAAAGATCAAGATTTGTTCAAATTTAATCCCTCAAGTAGTATCCACAAAAGTCCTAAATCTATCTGCTCACTCGTTCAATAGGGCCCCTCTTAACTTTATCCTAAACAGGATCATCAGTCCTCAAGAATACCTTCAAACTTTTGCAGTGTAATGACACATAACCATATTTAGACGTTTTAGCACCATCCAAGCATAAGCTCCAATACATGACTTAATTTTTTACTTGACTTGTATCTATGGCATATATAAAAAATTTCCTTAGCCTTGCTAGTGAAACCCTTGGTGGAGAAAGGACCCATCCTCCATAAATTAGTCTAGTGGCCATATACAATATCTACCTTCCCACATCCTTTAACGCAAATTCAAGGGCATGGAGGCAACGTTGAGCCCACATGTTCCCCTAACTTTGAAATAATAGGAAGCATTTTCCCATCTTATTCGATTTTTTTACCACACCAAATCTAATCTTACAAGACCGGTGGACGACACACACAATTCAGGTACATCTCAAGTCCCTATTGCCTCACGTAATAGCAAGCCATTCCAAAGACAAATTTCAATAAGCCAGAAAACCAAAAAGTTCTCTCATGCTCATGCCAACACTCCCCACTCAAATAATTAAAGAAGGGAGCATCAATAAACTCTCTATATTCAGCTGATCACTAAACCAGAATAGAAATTAAACCTAGAATTACTAAGTTTGCCATGTAGCTGAATGATGCTTAGCTTAGTAAACACCTTGCCCCAAAATGTCTTTTCGTTAACGACATTTACCGCTATCCCAACACGCAAATATCCCCAAATCCTAACCCAATCGATCAAATCACCAAGCAACTAAACGAAGCCGATTCAAAATTCAAGAAAAGAACGAGCAGAACATACAAATGCACACGTAAAAACACAAAAACAAACGCGCAGAAACCCTAACCTTCTCGTTCTTGAAGCGCGTGCGGACGTTGCCTAGCTCCTTGTCGACGCGGAGGCGCTCCTGCTCTTTGTTCTGGCAATTGCGGATGTCGCTGATGAAGACCGAGAGCCCTCGCATGCCTGACAACGCCATCTCCGCTCAGATCCACTTTCTCTCACGCACACACGCACAGACGCAGCGAGAAAGAGAAACCGCGAGTTTCCTCCTGAGCTCCCCAATCCTAGATCCTCTCTCGCCGTGGCAGCGTTTGGATCTACCGCCGCGACAACAATAGAGAACAATCTTCGCGAAGATCACTCCAAATTCAAAACCAAAATGCCTTTGATCTACACCGAGAATGAGTTTTCTTTAGAGAGAGAGAGAGAGAGAGGGAGAGGGAAGGTGGACTGAGAAAATTTGGAAAAGCCGTCGGGGAGTGCAGGGTCAGGTGACGACTTTTATTTACCATATGCCCAAATCACATTGCATTCATTTCATTTTTCCACCTAATGCTTTGTCTCTGACCAATAATCTTTTTTTATCTCCTTATTTTTCTTTTTCATTTCTTTTTTCCTTCGTCAATGCTGTTGCCAATATTTTATTTCATTGCACTATTTCTTTCTTTTTTTTCTTTTTTCTTTTTTCTTTTTCTTTGCCAGACTGTTGAAAAACCGCGCCTATGATTTTGGTATGATCTTACCATAATTTTCTTTAGAATTCTGTTTTATAAAATATTACAAGAAAGGAAATTTTTTAAATTACACATGAATCTAATTGTAAATCAAATAAAAATAACTAATTTTGCTTTCTTTTTTTTTTCTATATTAAATATTCACTCGGCCAAAACTGAGGTCGAGAATGTGGGCCTGAGAGCTCACGATTTGGGTCGAGTTGATCAAATACAATTACAAACTATTAACTTCAATCAAATCGTAAAAGTTAAAGTGTTAGCACAACAGTTGCTTAAAGAACACCGAAAATGAAGCGTAGATAATAACTAACCCGTTCGACATAGCCAATAAACTGTAATTTTGCGTTGCACCTGATCAGTGTCGTAATTCGACGTCATGCTTGGTCAAGGTCATACTTCATTTACAGATGACACATGATTAAGGTTGTATCTCGCTAATAGGTGCTCCCCCACAAGGAAATGATATGAATGATCACATTATTATGATTTCTACAGCTAATCTTTAACTATTTTTACTATTTGCAAGCGTTCGTTCGCTATGCGTAACCACGCGATCAACTAATATTGATTTATTTTTATGAAATAAAGTAGGACAGTAGAAGAAAGGAACTGGACTCATGTTATTTTCATGAACAAGTTTGGATTTAGTGACAAATATTTAACTTAAAAATACAAAAAGACAAACACATATCATATTTATTAACCTATTCAAGGTTATGTTATTTTTAAAACATAAATGAGAGAATAAAAAATAAATAAATAAATAAAAAAGGAGAGGAGAATAATTCAAAACCAATTATAAAAAAGGAAAGAATTTGAAACAGAGATTTTAAAATGTATAGCATGTGAACAATTAAAAGATTGCTAATATAATATACTTCTCATGCCATTTTGCATAAGAACATAGGCCCCTTTTTTTTTACCCGGTTTCCTCGACATCTCATGATTGCAACGACCAAACCATAATGTTGCCGGATATAATTCTAAATTAAATTTTTTTATGATTTCCTTAAGAATATGTGAGCAGTAAGTTGTTAATAATAATGTTCTCATATTTCTTTAAGAAAAACATTGATGGGTGAAAAAACAACCTCAATTGGAAAACATATCAACATTCCATTATAATTGAAAAAAAAAAAAATTAAAAAAAAATTGATGACTTTGTGAAATGAAAACGAGCATCACCTAAATTTTAAATGACGTGATATTATATATGCAGTTTCATGCAGCAAAATAAAATTTTTTGAACGTAAAACGACTTTTCTTTACTTGAAATGGGTGGATCGTATTCCCCATAGTCCGCAATGAAATTTTAATGGGATTAAATCAATAAAATTCACATTACAACTAACTCGAACGTATATAACAGAAAGGGTTGAGAGGTTAATGCTTCTTTCATCACCTGTATTTTTCCTGTTGAAGGATTACAAGAAATGATTGCAGATTATAGTGAGCCAGTGGTTTGGGCCTTAGCCCAAAGTTGCAGTCCAGTTGAGTCATATGGTTTGGCCTATCAAAACTTTAAAACCCAATCTGGAACAAATTTATCTTCTATTTTTATTTTTCTGTTTGGCTTAAGAGATGCCAATTTTTTTTTTTTTTTTTTTTTTTTTAAGCAAGAAATTCTGATTGTTTATAAGACATTGACAAGACAATTCAGTGTCCTCTACAGAGGACCACTCAATAAAAGAATAATATATTTTAGGTAAATATTCTTTTTTTAATCTCATTATTACACAATCTGATCCTTTATATCCAGAGGAAGAAATCTCTTATCTAGAAATTTGATTGGTAAGTGTATTGTCGTAGGGGTGGTGGTGGCTATAGCACCAAAATACTTTTGAATTGCATTATCATATCGATCATGACCATTGCCCTTGTCACTTTTTCTGTGTTTCCTTGTGCTTTCAAAAGCAAGCTGCTCCAAGACAGTATGACACTCTGCTGTTTTTTTAGTGCATGTGAAGTTGACATATGTTCTTTGTGCATACAAAGCAAGTAATAAACAAAAAGCCAAAAAATAAAAAGAGATTGATTTATTGCTTGATTATTTAAGCAGAGACACTCATCCTTGTAACTAATGCCAAACTTGAAGAAACTACCCTTAATTTGACAACTGAAAAGCAATTTATTAAAAAATAAATAAAAACTAATGGTAATTGAAAAGCAATTGGTGTAATAGAGATGTGTGTATGCTGCTATTGTACCCCGCTCCATTTAGCCCAATCTACAAACTGCATACCACCATAAATATTGTTGGCAAATCGCACACCGACGGTAAAAGCCATTGCAACAGGTGGAACCTGCTTTGCCAGAGGTGATGCTTCAACCAAACGCTCTAGTCCATTTATGATTTGGTAACGTGTGTTGGAAGACACAGCAAGAAAAACACCTGAAGAAGAGAGCACCAAGCCTTCAGTTATTCCAGTAGATGAAAGAAAAATATTCCTCCCCCCTCTATCGTTTATGTATGATTTGGTTTTTTGACAAAAGCCAAAGAAGCTTCATACTCGAAAGCAACAGAAAGGCTAATAGAGACTACAGAAAGTAGTTGTCAGGAGCCTGATAGTACAAAATTATAATAAACAAATATTGGAATATGAATTGACATACCCCAAAGAGCAGCACTTTGCAAAAGAGGAGGCACAGGTATGTCCTCTTCCGATTTCTTTATACTCCTGATCACACACAATTAAAATGGCAAGTTGTCATTTCTTTCAAAAAAAAGAGGGGGAAAGGCAAGGTAACAGCCTACATGCATTCATTTAGATTAAACACCTAAGAAGCTTGGGTGTAATAGTAAGAATTAATATACAGAGGAAATCATGAATGTGACAACATATTATAAAAAGGAAGATCTTAGAGTTAGCTTTGTTGATCTAAATTTTCTGAGATAAAAATTTTATTTCTACAGTTTGTATAGCAACAATCATGTGTTCCATCAGTAAACTTCTCCATAATACGTTCAATCATGCAACATTATATAAGAAGTTCCATATTATTAAAAGGATCAAGGTCTATATGAGTAGAAAGATGGCATGTGAGTCTCATTAACAGGAAATAGACGAAATCATATATATCTAAAATGTAAAGCACATACAAGATGTCAGATGTATGTATATACTTCCCACATAAAAAGTTCATTCGAAAAATATGAACGGGTCACGTCCCGAAGTGTGTGTGATATATATATATATATATATATATATATTCAGAATTACCCTTGTGCCTAAAAAACAAAAGACGAAATGGAAAGTATAAATTTGAAACTCATGTTTGTTGATCTAATCCAAATTATTATCATAGTTTGTTGATTAGTGGAATGAAAAGTTAATGCCTCTTAGCCAAAGTAAGCTGTAGATTATTCATCATAATTTCAATAATTCCATTTTCAAGACATTAAGCACAAGTTAGACATCTTGTCATGAGAGAGAGAGAATCTCATCAATGTAAGATATATTCTGGAATAATACCTTGAAGTTTCAACAAAGTTTGCGGTAAGACAAAGAAACAACAAATAAACAGAAACATCCCAATAGAAGCTTACCGTTTGGCATTCATGATCATGTTCGCGATACCTTGGCCAATAAGACCACATCCAAATCCAACTGATCCATACAATACACCCTGGATCCAGAATGTGCCAACAAAATTAATTAAGCATAGAAAATAAATTGAAATATATTGATACTTTAACCCATCTTTGGGCATACAGAAAACTTAAAATTGTGCAAGAAACTGGTACTAAAAACTCAGTTTTAAAGGTAACGCCAAGGAGGCAGCCAAGAACTCCACCCCACCCACGCCTAGCAGGTGTATTTTCCACAAGATTTATAGTGCAGAAGGCAACTAAGTAGTTCTCGGTTCCTCAAAAAGTTCAATCACATATGGTACCTTATAGAAGTATGTGGCAACCCGCTGCTTCACTGAGAATTTACATCCTGGCCTTTCAGCTTCAAAAACACTGCATTAGAGGAAAATTTTGCCATGAACGAAGCACTCACAATCATCTAAAACTTCACACAAGACAAATGATATGAAGTTCAGTAGATTTAAAATTCCACCAAAAGAGTTACAAAGAAGAATATTTATGAGGTCCCCACATAGTATCTATGGGTCCCAGGGTTGGCCAATGAGATTCTACCTCTATTCAGTATTACTAGTTTCTGAGGATATCAATCAATATAAATAAGGTTTGTCTTACCATAATGTAGCAGATAAAGGCGTGTGCAATTTAGATTTAACCATTTTGGTTATTCATGATCTAAGACACTAGGACGGTAATATTTTACCAGTAGGCCCAGTGCAATACATGAATGCACAAAAAATTACTTTCAATGTTCGTTTGGTTCAGCAGTTTCAAAACATGCAGTTTGAAAAAATAGCTATTTCAAAACGTAGTTTATGAAAATACAATTTTTCAAATTGCAGTTAAACATTTGGTGAAATCACAGTCCAACCTTTTAAATCGTGTGTTTTTTAAAATGCACCCCTCGACACCAATTTGAAAACGTGAATTTTTCCATGTTTTTAAACAACCATTTTTTTTTTTCAAATGCACTCCCAAACGAGGCACTTTCAACAATTTCGTTTTAAAAACCCATGTTTGACCTGCGAAATCACAGGGCCAAATGCCCTCTCAGCCAAAAACCACGAAGTTTTAGATTAGTAGTACCTATGTTTAAAGTCTTGCCTATATCCATCAATCATCTCTCTTCCATAAATTCCATAACTTAGCTTCTAAGCAGCTAGATTTTGTATTCAGCCATAAAACTACCATTCATTTCCCTTAATAAATTCTGCAGCTGTCAACCATCCAAATCTCTTATCTTACACCTTTCATACAAACTAAAGCAAACTAAAACGGTTACACTTTATATCTAAACAACCACTGATCTACCATAAAAACTTATCTTGCACTACAGAAGGAGCATACATTACATGAAAGTCAAGAACAATAACTACAGAATAAAAATTTAGCTGGATGAAATGAAATGAAAAACTTCACAGTGCCATTACGCAACAAACCTGCTGGGAAGAGAAGCACAAGCCCGTTGCACTTGTCCAAGTAAACCTCTTGATGTGGATGGCTTCCCAAAACGAACATACGGTGCTAACAAACCAACCAAAGCAATGTCCACGACCACACCAACTAAAAGATCTGCAGCGTACAACTCAAACTCCGACCAGAAATTCTTGCCTCTTTTCTGAACTTCCGCAAATGTTGCACAACAAGAATCTATGACTATCTGCACAGCACCAAATCAACAATACACAATTGGTATGCACATGCCACACAAACAGTACAAGAACACAGCTAAAGCCCGAGTGGGGATGTTTTTAGCGCTTTGTCTCTTGCCACAGCTCGAGCACCCGGCGCTAGAGCGGTGCAATCTGCTTGCACCGTTTTCGGGTGGCCGCTCCGGCGGGGCCCGGTACATTACAAAATAAAACGAAATAAAATAGAAGGCACCCAGAACAAACCTCTGTTCCAACTTTGAAAAGAAAAGAAGGATCAGCCAGCATTCGGTTACGCAGCATAGAGCAACACTTGATCAAAAAGCCAAGTGGCCAAGCCGACCCCTGCAACACGAAATGCCAGAATCAACAAACATCAAATAATAACTAATGGGCTTCAATTCTTTCTTCCGTTTCAATATGCCAATTTTTCTCAGCAACCAAACTCAGCCTGATCAAAAAATCGCATGCGCACCTGCAAATCCAAGTACCGCTCAAGAAGCAGTTGCCGAATCCCAGTGGTCTTGGCAGCCTCCATCATATCCAAAGGAAGCTCAACCCCTCGAGCCTCCGTCTCCTTCATCACCTCCTCGAACTTCAATATCGGCCCGAACTCCCTCTCCTCCTCTTCGTCACCACCACCACCGCTGCCACCACCATTTCCAAACGAATCTCCACCACTTTCTCCGCCGCCGCCACCACCAATAAAATCCCTAACCTCCTCTCTTAAACCACCATTCTGCCCCTCCTCCGACCCCGTGATCGCCTTCGCAGCGGACTCCTGCCCGGCGCATCGAAGCCCGCGCCCGTGGCTATTGAGCGGCGAATAGTGTCGTCGTGAGTGGAAAGCAACGAGCTTGAGCGGATTGTTCGTGGAGTCAGAATTAGGGTTCTGCTTGGGTCCAACGAGTCTAAACTGGACGGTGAGGCTGCGGCCACATGGCGACGTCGGATTGGTGGCGGCGGTGTCGTTCCAGAAGTTGCAAACCTGTGAGGCAGTGAAGCTCGGAGAGCAAAACGACATACCGTTTGGGGCCGCGTAGGGAGAGTTGCGAATGGAAATGGCCGCTACCCCAATAAATGTTCAAAAGAGAGGGGTTTTGGCGAGGTTTTTATAGCGTAGCAGCGGGAGATCAGAGGTGGGTAGGGTCAAGTCCAAAGATATGGCGGCCACCCCAAAAAATGTTCACAAGAGGGGTTTGCCGTTTTGGCGATCTTTTCCCCAAGAAATGTTTACAAGAGAGAAGGGTTTTGGCGATCTTTTTTGTAGAAAAGCGGCGGTTGATGGGAAGCCAGGTAGGGTCACCCCAGGGACGTAAGTTAACGAGGGCGAACTGATGATATGGGAATGAAATTAAGATTAAAATTAAATAAAAAAATATTAAACGTCGCCTGAGAGATTCGAACTCTCGCGGGGAAACCCCATGTACTTAGCAGGCACACGCCTTAACCACTCGGCCAAAGCGACAGATGATACGTGAGGGACATGATAATAAATAAATATATGTGGGTGTTTATAGTCCCACCTAAACTTTGCTAGGATACAAACTTAAAGAGTAATGATAGAGAGAACACGGGGTGATGCATGCCTGTGTTTTTTAATATTTTTTAATTATATTTTTTTTCAATCCTAAACTTTGTTAGGATACAAACTTAAGAGTGATGATAGAGAACACAGGCGTGATGCACGCCTGTGTTATTTAATATTATTTTAATATTAAAAAATATTAAAAAAACATGGGCGTGCATCACACCTATGTTCTCTCTATCATCACTCCAAACTTAATTATATATATAGAGTAATTCCTCCGACTTAATTTTTAGAAGTGTCATATATTTATATATTTTTTTAATATTATGTGCTTCTCATATGCATTTTTTAATAGCATTAATAAAAGCAAAACATGTGTAAACATGTGTTTTTTGCATTATCAAATTGCACACGATACTTTTAAAGACTTAGCTGGAGGAATTCCTACGATAGAGTTTGTAGAAAATTTATATTCCAAACAAAATTATCTCCTATATATATATATATATATATTCAATTTGAAAAAACATTATTATCAAATACATTTTTGTTAAAAAAAAAAAAAAAAAATCACATATTTTTGTAGGAATATTTTGACAAAACAAGTATTTAACTTTTGTAGAGGGTAGAGCTAAAAACAAGATAGGTATTACTCTCTAAACTACTGTCCAGAGTACCTCTAATCCCCAATAATTAGGAAATCACGATTTGTCTGTATCCAAGAAGTTCAATGAAAAAACTAATTCTCATCAGATAAACGCCTCATCATTGTTATTTGAGTTTAAATCCCAATAAACAAAAAGCAAATAAGTCAAAAAAAAATGTCATTTGGCAGAGCCCAAAAGCCAGATTATGCCCATCAACATAGCCAGCTCTTTCAATCTGGCACCAATGCAGAACATAAATACATAAATACATAAAAACTCTTTAAGTCTTGTATTCATCTTATTTTTCTGCAGTCAAAAATTTGACATGGCTTGGGGTTCACCAAAAGTTAGATAAAATAATCAGAAGCCCAGTTCATTTGGAAGTTGAGACACAGGTAAACATGAACCTATTCTTATAATGTTTGACAAACTTACAACTTGATTCACAGTGCTGTACATGTATAAGCACCAAAGAAGAAATTACAAACAAAATATATAACTGTAACTTACTATATTTACTTGTATGGAGTGGAAAACACACCTGTTTTCCAACTTCAATGGCAAAGCATTTCTTTTCTGATTTTCTGCTCATTCTTTGATGCCTACCAAACCCTGCCTACTACCAAAGGTGAAAGAAAACTCTCCCTCCTTACACCAAGAAAAAAAAAACATTAAAAATAAAAATAAAAATGAAGGGGCTCCCATTCTCCTGCCATAGTCCATAAACAATTCTGTGGTATCAGGCCAGCACTTTTTTCAGCAGTGTTGTGGAAAGAGTGCCAGATTCAAACAAAGGAAAGAAAAGGAAAATGCAGCCAATTTAAACATTTTCCTTCCCTTTCCTTCGCACATTCAGAACCAAAGAGAAAGAGACCTGATTACGAATCCCATCTGAGTTTCCTAGTAGTAGCTGTTAAAACAAAGAGAAACTTTTCCGGTGTCTGGAGTGACCGGAAGAACGTGCGTGCTCAAGTGATGCTCTTGGAGTAAGTCCAGTGCTTTCAACAGTATCTGGTGGAGCATCCGAGGATCGTGGAATAAGCTTGCATCCAAATTTCTTGGCAACCAAACGAGGAGAACTAAGAGAACTATGTGATTTCGTCACCTTTTTCATCTCTTGCTTTATTTTACCAAATTCTTCCTCAAGTTCCACAACTCTAGACCTCATCTTTTCCATATCAACCTTTAAAACCCGATTCTCCCGTACTACGGTCACCCACCCATCCCTCTGTACAATCTGGCCTGCCATGTCACCAGGGACAGTCAAAGGAGCTGCAGGGGCACTTTCAGTGTCTAATACATTGAGACAGCCAGCTAGAGCTGTTCGTAACTGCATCTGCTCAAAGAACAGGACTTGGAGAACGACTCTAAGTGGCAGCCTTTGATTTTGGGATGCATGGGCACATGCATCAATGGATAGTCTCTGGTAGTCAATGACATTGCAGAGTTCTTCCTTCTCTTTCTCCGAAAGCCAAGGGTGTTCCTGCACAATGCCATTATTAGCCGCTATAAACTGCAATAACCAAAAGAAGCTTTGATATTTATTGTTGGTCCAGAAAAACAAACCTTGAAATATATATCCAGTGCTCTGTATAGCCCATCATGAAAAGGTCTTGAAGATTCTGGGAGAGCCTCCGCAAGAGAGCGTATCTTTCCTGGTTTCAAATTAACATCAGAAGCAACCTCTGCAATATAGCTGTCTATCAACTTTGCAACTTTTCTTAATGGTCCAGATGATGGTGATGTTTCCTGCAGGTCGAATGATGATGGAGAAAATGATGTTATCCTTGACTCTGAAGGCATAAAATGATGAACGATCCGTTCAATACAGTCTGTATCATATAATGTATCAGAATCTGAATAAGTTGGAATCAGAATACCGTCCAGAGTTGCCAGTTCTAGTTGCATTCCTATTCTCCTCTCTAAAGAGTCCTTGCATTTATGAGTAACACCCAATATCAGAGCAACACGAAGAAGTCCCAGTAAGAAACGGCAAAAAGACTTCCCCTTCTTTTCTGGCAGGAGCTTCTCAATGCTTTCCAATAGAACCTTTTGATCCACGACAGCAGGTGTCAAGCTAAAACTTGAAACTGTTCTGGTTTTGCCACTTTGTCCACCCTGCCATCGGCCTAGACCTGGTAGATACTTTCTGGCATAGTACATTGTAGCACCAGCTAGGTTTTCCGGTCTTATACCTCTTGCTTTCATTGTCTTAATAAGTCCCTCAAACAAAGCAACACTAAGATATGAGATGTCCTCAAACCACCAATCAGATTCTGAACTTCGAATTCGTGCCCCGGTGTTTATTCCGTTCCATAAGATGCTTCCACCAGGGCTCTGTAAACTACCATACATCATCATGGGCCATCCAAACAAACTAGGATCCGTACAAACCATCATAGATAGAGTGTTAAAACATTTGCTCAATATCTGGAGCTTTTCAGCCCTTGGCATGACAGGATCAGAACTTTGAAGAGCCAAAATACAATCTTTCCAGTTGTGAAGTACATTCTTATGGAAGAAACTTTCTGACTTTGAGATTAAGTTACCTTCTCCATACTCATCTGTCATTTCAAGGTAGTCTGCTGCACAGTACACCATTACTACATTTCTTGATGTCAATTCGACGCGGACACCATAGCAGAACTTAACTGCAATAAAGAAAGTGTCAGGACCGCCGGGAAATTCTTCCAGCACTGTGGTGAAAATCTTCTCCCGTGTATCGGATTCTTCATATATTTGAGCTATCTTCCCACATTTTGACATGAGAGGAAACTGGAGAGTCATGCATTGTTATTATCTTATCCAAAATAAATGTAATCACAATGTAAAGTCTATTCCACATTGATAACATCTTAAATGACAAATAGAGTACAATACACAGAATAAATCTCACAGCTTCAGCTCAAGCGCTTTCTTATAAATTATGATATTCAATTGTATTTTTAATACAATCATAAACAAAGATCAAATTAACTGCAAACAATATGCCTAACAGCCTAAGAAATACAACATAGTAATCAATGGAATTTATCAGCAAGATGCATACTAATGGCGGTAAATTTCAGAGAATCACCAATATATGGTAATAAGAGGAAGTCATCTCAAGAAACTAACTCCTACTGAAAAAAAAAAAAAAAAAAAAAGTTTAACAAAAAGATAAGATCTTAAAGAAAGAATGACTTTACATTGGCCTTCATGAAACAAATGCCTTTATGATGTTTAGGGAAAATTGCTAAATTGGTCCCTATGGTTTGACCTTGTGCCAAATAAATCCTGGGGTTTCAAAATGAACAAATAATTCCATGTGGTATGCCCATGTAACAAATAAGTCCCTTTGGTAGGGTCATCATGAAATTACAAATTTACCCTTAAACAATTTTTCTTTGATAAGTAATTGCAAATTCATTAAAAAGTGGAATATGTATACATGATGCATACAAGAGAGACACCTAATTAGAAGAAAAAAGATCTAGAAAAACAGGAAAGCTAGAAATGTTGAAATCAAAGGCACCAATTCAATGGTAAAAGTGTCTTATAGAATAAAGCCTTTAATTCCACCAATGTCCTCTCACGGTCCTCAAAGCTCCAATCGTTTTTTCTTTTCTTCCAAAGACACTACATAAGGCAGGAAGATATAGTCTTCCAAACAACATCAAACTGAAGCCTACTACCTTGCAATTTCCAACAAGTGAAGAGATTGACCGCCTGACTAGGCATAACTCAAGTCAGGCTAGTCAGCCCTACACTGTTAAAGATAGTATTCCAAAGAGCACTGGCAATATCACAATGGAATAGAAGATGTCCACTGACTCCCCGTTTTTCTTACACATGTAGTACCAATCAACTACAATAATATGCCATTAACTTAAATTTTCATGGTGAGGATCTTCCTTAATGCAGCCGACCAAATAAAGAACGCCACTCCCAAGGGAACCAAATTTTGCCAAATACTCCTCCAAGGGAAATGAGAACTATCTTGGGGAACAAGGATATTGTAGTATGATCTAACATTGAACAACCATCTCTTAGAAGGTATCCAACAAATCTTGTCTTCACCACCCGGTTTCAATGTGAGAGAATACAACAAATTGAAGAACGAGCAAAATGAATCCACTTCCCAATTCTGAGCCACTCTAAGAAATAACCTTTCATTGATAAGAGGCACTAGAAAGCTCCAAATGGTCTGGCAAGGCAACTTTCTTAAACAAGCAATGTTGAACAAGTCCAAAAAAGCTATCCCCACACCATACGCATTCCAAATCTAATTTTAGAGTCGTCACCCACTTCAAATCTAGTATGACTAGAAAGCTCCCCCAACCCTTCCTGATATTTTTCCAAAGCTCCACCCCATACGACCCATAGACCTCATTTGAATACCACTCACCTCACGCACTGCAGTATTTAGAATCCACAACCACACTTCATAAGCCCGCCCCGCCCCCCCCTCTCATTAGCATACACCAAAGCCATTCCCCAAAAGAGCTCGGTTGAACACAAGTAAATTCTAGACCCCTAACCCTTATTTAGAGACTGAAGTACACACCTTAAGCCAACTAACCAAGCGGAATTTGCACACTTCACCAATACCACCCCACAAAAAATCCTACCGCAACTTTTCTATGCGATTGGCAACACCAACCGCGAGGGAACAAAAAGACATGTACGCAGAATAGATAAGGTGCTTTTAATCAATGTACTCTCCACCCTTTGATAAGTACACCCTCCTCCATCCAATGCCGCTCTATCTTCGCTTCCAAGGGAAGACTTAAGTATTTTATAGGCTAAAAAGATACCCTGCAACCCAAAATGCTAGCCAAACCTTCAACATTAATCACATAGCCCCAAAGGGGGCCAACTTTCATTTAGCAACGTTAATCCTCAAACCTGAAACCACTTCAAAGCATAAAAACAAACGCCGCAAGTTACGAAGATGATATGAATTTACCCCACAAAATATCAAGGTGACATCCGCAAACAAAAGGTGAGAAATATTGATGGCACCACCACTCCTTAGACCCCATTGAGAATCCTAATAAAAGACCCCCATTCACTATAGTAGAACTCATTTTCCTTAACGACTCCATAACAATAACGAACAAAAAGAGAGACAATGGGCCTCACTCGTGCGTGCATGTGCATGCATCAAATATGGACAAAAAGGAAACCTGAAGATCTGCTCAAACCAGTGGATTGCAAGTTTTAACATGGAGGGAGATGATGGAATAACTTCTAACATAATCATATTTGGCAAAAGTCCAACCTGAAAGATATCTGAAAGGCCAATTAGATTAATTTTTCAAAATGGTCAACATTTTCAGAAGTTATGATAAGGTTGAATTCGTTTCATTGAATCTGGGAGCCTATCCTAAATCCAAACACTTATAAAGGTTTGAAAGCATTTGGAATTCATGTATTTATTTATTCACTTATTTTTGGAAATGCAACCCCAAACAAAATTGTTGCAGCACGTTTGAGAGGGTTGGAACTTGGAAGTAAAGGTCAATATGCCAGTCCTGCCTTCTCTGAGTAGATTTCTTGATTGTCAATATAATGTAAAGTTCGAAATATGTTTCTCAATAGTCTAAATCAAGCGGTATAAGATGTCAATAACTCTACGATTGACATCTCACTAAGATCAATAAATATAGACAAAACAATCCAACATTTGGGGTTGTTGAAGAGGCTTAAATGTAATATTAAGTGCCCTTGATCTACCCAAAACAAAACTCATTGAGAGAGAGAAAGAGAGGTAGTATTTTTTTTTGTCCTTTTCCTTATAATAAGAATCATAAAAATCCATGATCAAACTGTAAAGCTGTTATCTGGATGCGCAGATTAAGTCAGCCCTATAGAAATACCTTAAAATTTGAATTCTGTATACCTGATATAAATAGTTTTTTTCAAAGAATTTCCTACTGTTACTAAACTCTTCCCTTAATATCAATCATACACAAGTTTCTCATGTCTGTAATTGATCATGATCTTTCACCTTATTAGTGCAAAAAGGGCAAAATCTCTTTTAAATGCGGAGTCAGGCTAAGAATCTAAAGGGATAGCTGTAAGGCTATTGATGCTGATAGATGCACAAATATGAATCACTCTGGTCTGTGATGGGAATGATTTCTGCCAGACGAATTCGTCAGTCCCTGCTTGAGACTCCCAAAGCCCCAAAACTTGATAAGCAAAAATTGATAAGGGGTGGAGAACGAAGGGTTGTACAACAAAACCAACGGACACAGCAGATGCTTAAACAAATAGGGTAAAAGGCAATTTCTCATCAAAATTTGATTTTGATAGAAGATCCAAAAAAATATTCACCTGTGGCATAAAACTTCAACTCCAACAAAGAAAGCTCAGTTGTATAGGAGAAAGACTAATCTTAAATCCCTTTATACTCTAACAAGAACGTTAAATTCTCTGCAATTCCAGAACTCCCTTAATACATATAGGTCTCAAAAACAACTTATAGTAGCTTATTAACACACGATATTCAGGCCAGCATCATTAGTAAGAAAGACTAAAACTTCAACAGATACCTTGTGAAGATGGAAGTTTACACTCTCGACCACTACAGTGATATCACTCGGCAATCCAGCATTGCAGAACCTGCCGAGCCCATAAAAACCACCAAAATTATCAACAAAAAACACATATAGGTATTTTATTCTTTATGTTCTTCTAAAGGACCTTGTTTAAAACCAGTAATAGAATTTTTGAAGCTATAAATTCAAGGCTTTAAAAGGTTATAAATTCCAGGACCCAGTAAAGGAAGATAAATAAGAAACAAAACAAAACTTAAAAATTCTACCAAAAAATTGGCAAACAAAAGCTTAAAAGAAATGGGTTTGTGTATGTGACTACCAGTCATTGCCTTCTCGATAAAACTCAGAGACCTTTCTTGCTGGAGCCATGGCTGAGCGGAAGGAGAGGCCTTCTCTCTCTCTCTCTCTCTACAAAGCCCAAGTCTTCATTTTTGGTTGGTGACCCAAAAATTATTCCTCTATTAAAAAAAGGAACAAAAGATGCCAACAAGGAACAGAGATGGAACCGAGTCCCACCGAGTCAACTGGGGCCGTGACGGCAACAGTGGGCCTTTACAGCTAGGAAGTGTCCGTGCCAATCAAAATAATAAACCAAACAACTCTTTTGGGATTTGTTTGTGCCACAGAAAAAGATTGCACAGATCACGACACCAAGCCGGCCCGGCAAAAGGTGCGTTTAACGTTGGTGGTGTAAAAAGCAGTGTGTTTTATGGATAACTAAGCAGAAGCCGGTAAGGGGCTCAGCTTTTCATTTTCAAACAAAAGTGGGTGTGGAAGAGGATTTTAATTTGGTGCAATACTTAAGGTGGTATTGTCCGAGTGTAGTAGATTCCTTTTTTTTTTTTCTTTTTTTTTTTTTGTGTGTGTAAAGTAAGTGACTTTTAAGTGTTTATTTGTAGGGGCAGCCGAATTACTATTTTTGAGTCATTCAAGCACTTCCAAATAATAGTTTGGGAAAATTTCATTGAAAACTCTTGAACTTTCACCCGATTTGATAAATTTTCTTAAACTTTAAAATCTCTTAATTTAGTCTCCTAAACTTTCAATTGCTCTCAATTTGGACCCCTCTGTCAGATTTTAAACGTTACATGACATTTATACCCCTGACTTTTGTATAAAATTTCAACTTTCAAAACATTTAAAAAAAAAAAAAAAAAAACAAAAATCAGGGATATTTTGGTCCTTTTTTGTATTTTTAACGGCTAAAATTGATGGATGGGTCAAAATTGAGAGCAATTGAAAATTTAGGGGACTAAATTAAGAGATTTTGAAATTTATGAGATATTTCAAAACGGGTGGATGTTCGGGAGTCTTCAGTAAAGTTTTTCCTAATAGTTATAAAGTGATACACCGTAACCATCTTTAAACTTATTGAAGGTGATAATAATCACTTCCGAATTGGCCATGAGGTTGTTGTACCACTTCTTCTGAAACCCCTCGAAGTGGCCACCTTAAAGGCTCTAGAGTGGTGCAACCCCTGACCACTACCCGACAAGTGCTAACCTTTTTTTAAAAAAAAAAAGAAAAAGAAAAAAGAAAAAAAAAGTAGGGTTACAAATTGGACAATTGGTTTGAAATGAACAGTCCAAATGAAATATATTTCGGGGTGCAATACCTAACTTAAAGGCTTAGGAGTGGTGCAACCCCCGACCGCTACTCGATAGACATGTGCTAATCACTTATTTTTTAAAATTTTGTAGCGCATTGGATGATTCATTTTAAATAAACGGTCCAAATAAAATATATTTTGTGGTGCAGTACCTAAAGTGTGTCACCGGATCTTGGTCCGTGAAGGACGGGGTTCAAGGAAAGCTTGTGCAAGGGCTGTGAGTTTTAGCCGGCCGAGGAATGATGGGTAATTATAAGGAACCAGCCGAGAAATGATGTTTGTCTCACGCTTTTTGTCAAACACCTTGGTGCAATCATGGTTTCAAACCGCGTGGGCAAAGGATTAAGTTAGACGACTACTAAAAGAAGAAATAAATGAAATAGATTTGGGACTTCATAATTGAACTTTTTATCTATGATATATTTTGGGAAAAGAGGTAAAAATTAATATTTTTAATAAATCACATGATTTTATATGTATTTTTAAAAATGAAAATTATGAGCATTTTAATACATGTCAATTTAAAAAAATTAAATCTAATTTTTTTTTTAAAAAAAAAAAAACTTTATTTATCGACTTTTGCACGAAATGCATAAGCTAGAAATAGAATAAAAAAAATTCTTTTTTTTTTTTTTGGCACCTATAAAAATATATATAGAATAAGGAAAATGATTAAGGCACAACTTAAACTCAACTCTGACCTAACTTTTTTCTTAAGTTTTTTTTTTTTAAAAAAAAAAAAAACTACTTATTGAGGAGAGCGAGAGAGCCTTAAACTAGAGAGAGATAGAAATTTGGTTTAGAAGTTAGGTTAAAGTTGGGCTTAAGTTATGTCTGTATCACACCTTATAGAATAAACAAATAACATGTATGTTTGTTAATGTGTTTTTTATTTTTGTTTGAAAAAATGTTCAAGTGTGACGTAAAGGTGAAATTATTTTTGTATTCTTATGAGTTTTTGTGTTTTTAGTTATTTGTTAATATTTTTGTTTGAGAAAAAAAAAAAAAACACAAAAAGCAAAACAAAAGGTGAAAAACATATCATCAATTTGGTAATGTTTTGAGAAGTGCTTTGGATTTTGGATTTTGAAAAGAGTTTTTTTTTTAAAAAAAAAAGGTAAAAATTGAGAATTGATTTGGTAGGGCCGACATTTGTAAAAGAAGCGTTGAATGTGGAGTCCACTAACAAAAAATCGTTTGGTAAAAGTTTGATAAGTGTTTCGAAAAATAAAAAATAGGGTAAAGTCTATTTTAACTCCTTCAAACTATCACTCTATTGATAATTTACCCTTTAAATTATCAATTGCGATAATTTACCCCCACAAACTACCAAAACAATGACAATGTACCCCCAATTTTTTTAAAATGACAAAATTACCCTTACTAAAATAAAAACAAAAATACTAAAATTTATTTATTTTTTTCAAATTTTAAAAGCAATTTTGTCTTATTGAAAATCTTATAGGGGTAATTTTGTCATTTTGCTAGCATTGGGGGGTACATTGTCATTGTTTTAGTAATTTGGGACATAAATTGTCATAATTGATAGTTTGAGGGGTAGATTGTCATTGTGGTGATAGTTTGAGGGGGTTAAGTGGACTTTAGCTTAAAAAATAAAATAGTGTTCTCTCAATATAAAAAATAAAGACTATTACAGTTTTCACTCCATAGGGTTATCAAAAATTAAAAACTATCAAGTGTTTTGGAAATTTCTGGAGGTAGTTACAGGGTTATCAAAAATTCATGGCAGCTGCCATAGGGTTGTTGGAGGTTCATGGTAATTATTTTCTTTTATAAATATTTTGTGTTTTATTTTTTTTATAAGTATTTTATGAAAAGTATTTTGTTTTTTGAAAGGAATTTTGTAATTTGCTTTGAAAGTGTGTTAAATCTTTTTAGTATTTGAGAAGACAAACCCAAACCAAAACTCTTAAGAACAGTTAAAAAATTAATTGAATAATTGATATTTAAGAAAAGTTTTAATTGTTTCAGAAGAAAAATCCAGGACTTTTAACAAACTATTTTATCTTAAAAATTTAATGTGCATTTTAAATCTTTATAGACCATTGGCACTATTTTAAATGCTGGTTTGGAGGAAATTTCTGTCCATAAAATATGAAATATTTGATTAAGAAATAATAATGAAAATTCAAAGAATTTTATACAAATAAACCCCTCTAATAATTATTGAAATTAGTGATAATTATATCAGTATCAAACATCAGTAAGCATAAGTCATCAAAAGGTCATTAATCAGATCATAGAAAATAACCCGTATAAAGTAATGTGATAATTATTTTTATTGTTAAATAAGCATCATACCTTAGTAAGATGAGATGAAAAGTCGTGTGTTTGTTATACGTAACTGAATAATAATAAAACCTTTATATAATACCATAAAAAATAAAATAAAATTGGTGTTATGAATTATAAAAGTGTTATGGATGCGCTATGTTTCGTATTAGTTATTTATCAAGTGAGACAGAGCTTTATGATAGTACTTTAGAATAATTCATGTGAGACAGAGCTTTATTTATCACATGTGACTAACGTTTTTTCTGAACCAATAGAAACAGTAATAGAACAACTTATGGTATGTTTGGGTGTGCGTTTGAGTGGTCTAAAAGTGCGTTTAACACTAAAAAAATTCGTTTGAAGAAAAAAGTACACGTTTTTGGTAAAAAAAAATTAATAGCAATTTTAATGGTCCAAAATGCCTGAAAATCGTTAAAACGCACTTTTGACAAAAGCTTAAAAATAAAGTTTTTGCCAAAAAAAACACTTTATGACTTAAAACCTTTATTTATCAAACACAATCTCAAACATGTTCTTAATAAGCATCACGTGATGCTGAAACACTACATAAATACTAAGTTAACACTTTTTAAACCCAAAATTCTCTCATCGATCTATTTGAAGGGTTGACTCCTATTCTTATGTCATTTTTATGTTGAAGTAAAGGATTGAGATTCACAATTATTGCGAGAAAGCCTATGTAAAACTTAATTGTTCATGCAAGTGGTCAGGAAAGAAGATATAATACAGTAATAATAAAATAAACACAAAAAATTACGTGATTTGGTCTATGAGATACGTCAAACCAAATATGACAATTCTATATTCTAATAGCAATTGGGGGTTGGTATACGACTTTTTAAAACTTCAGGTTGAATGTTAATGCCACCAAAACATAAGAAAATAAGACAAAACTAAAAACATCCTCCATATATTGTCAAAAAGAGATCCCTTCATTTTATTTAATATATAATGTGAGTCTTTT
>NC_081550.1:6262941-6304244 GCF_901000735.1 Corylus avellana
AACCAGTAATAGAATTTTTGAAGCTATAAATTCAAGGCTTTAAAAGGTTATAAATTCCAGGACCCAGTAAAGGAAGATAAATAAGAAACAAAACAAAACTTAAAAATTCTACCAAAAAATTGGCAAACAAAAGCTTAAAAGAAATGGGTTTGTGTATGTGACTACCAGTCATTGCCTTCTCGATAAAACTCAGAGACCTTTCTTGCTGGAGCCATGGCTGAGCGGAAGGAGAGGCCTTCTCTCTCTCTCTCTCTCTACAAAGCCCAAGTCTTCATTTTTGGTTGGTGACCCAAAAATTATTCCTCTATTAAAAAAAGGAACAAAAGATGCCAACAAGGAACAGAGATGGAACCGAGTCCCACCGAGTCAACTGGGGCCGTGACGGCAACAGTGGGCCTTTACAGCTAGGAAGTGTCCGTGCCAATCAAAATAATAAACCAAACAACTCTTTTGGGATTTGTTTGTGCCACAGAAAAAGATTGCACAGATCACGACACCAAGCCGGCCCGGCAAAAGGTGCGTTTAACGTTGGTGGTGTAAAAAGCAGTGTGTTTTATGGATAACTAAGCAGAAGCCGGTAAGGGGCTCAGCTTTTCATTTTCAAACAAAAGTGGGTGTGGAAGAGGATTTTAATTTGGTGCAATACTTAAGGTGGTATTGTCCGAGTGTAGTAGATTCCTTTTTTTTTTTTCTTTTTTTTTTTTTGTGTGTGTAAAGTAAGTGACTTTTAAGTGTTTATTTGTAGGGGCAGCCGAATTACTATTTTTGAGTCATTCAAGCACTTCCAAATAATAGTTTGGGAAAATTTCATTGAAAACTCTTGAACTTTCACCCGATTTGATAAATTTTCTTAAACTTTAAAATCTCTTAATTTAGTCTCCTAAACTTTCAATTGCTCTCAATTTGGACCCCTCTGTCAGATTTTAAACGTTACATGACATTTATACCCCTGACTTTTGTATAAAATTTCAACTTTCAAAACATTTAAAAAAAAAAAAAAAAAAACAAAAATCAGGGATATTTTGGTCCTTTTTTGTATTTTTAACGGCTAAAATTGATGGATGGGTCAAAATTGAGAGCAATTGAAAATTTAGGGGACTAAATTAAGAGATTTTGAAATTTATGAGATATTTCAAAACGGGTGGATGTTCGGGAGTCTTCAGTAAAGTTTTTCCTAATAGTTATAAAGTGATACACCGTAACCATCTTTAAACTTATTGAAGGTGATAATAATCACTTCCGAATTGGCCATGAGGTTGTTGTACCACTTCTTCTGAAACCCCTCGAAGTGGCCACCTTAAAGGCTCTAGAGTGGTGCAACCCCTGACCACTACCCGACAAGTGCTAACCTTTTTTTAAAAAAAAAAAGAAAAAGAAAAAAGAAAAAAAAAGTAGGGTTACAAATTGGACAATTGGTTTGAAATGAACAGTCCAAATGAAATATATTTCGGGGTGCAATACCTAACTTAAAGGCTTAGGAGTGGTGCAACCCCCGACCGCTACTCGATAGACATGTGCTAATCACTTATTTTTTAAAATTTTGTAGCGCATTGGATGATTCATTTTAAATAAACGGTCCAAATAAAATATATTTTGTGGTGCAGTACCTAAAGTGTGTCACCGGATCTTGGTCCGTGAAGGACGGGGTTCAAGGAAAGCTTGTGCAAGGGCTGTGAGTTTTAGCCGGCCGAGGAATGATGGGTAATTATAAGGAACCAGCCGAGAAATGATGTTTGTCTCACGCTTTTTGTCAAACACCTTGGTGCAATCATGGTTTCAAACCGCGTGGGCAAAGGATTAAGTTAGACGACTACTAAAAGAAGAAATAAATGAAATAGATTTGGGACTTCATAATTGAACTTTTTATCTATGATATATTTTGGGAAAAGAGGTAAAAATTAATATTTTTAATAAATCACATGATTTTATATGTATTTTTAAAAATGAAAATTATGAGCATTTTAATACATGTCAATTTAAAAAAATTAAATCTAATTTTTTTTTTAAAAAAAAAAAAACTTTATTTATCGACTTTTGCACGAAATGCATAAGCTAGAAATAGAATAAAAAAAATTCTTTTTTTTTTTTTTGGCACCTATAAAAATATATATAGAATAAGGAAAATGATTAAGGCACAACTTAAACTCAACTCTGACCTAACTTTTTTCTTAAGTTTTTTTTTTTTAAAAAAAAAAAAAACTACTTATTGAGGAGAGCGAGAGAGCCTTAAACTAGAGAGAGATAGAAATTTGGTTTAGAAGTTAGGTTAAAGTTGGGCTTAAGTTATGTCTGTATCACACCTTATAGAATAAACAAATAACATGTATGTTTGTTAATGTGTTTTTTATTTTTGTTTGAAAAAATGTTCAAGTGTGACGTAAAGGTGAAATTATTTTTGTATTCTTATGAGTTTTTGTGTTTTTAGTTATTTGTTAATATTTTTGTTTGAGAAAAAAAAAAAAAACACAAAAAGCAAAACAAAAGGTGAAAAACATATCATCAATTTGGTAATGTTTTGAGAAGTGCTTTGGATTTTGGATTTTGAAAAGAGTTTTTTTTTTAAAAAAAAAAGGTAAAAATTGAGAATTGATTTGGTAGGGCCGACATTTGTAAAAGAAGCGTTGAATGTGGAGTCCACTAACAAAAAATCGTTTGGTAAAAGTTTGATAAGTGTTTCGAAAAATAAAAAATAGGGTAAAGTCTATTTTAACTCCTTCAAACTATCACTCTATTGATAATTTACCCTTTAAATTATCAATTGCGATAATTTACCCCCACAAACTACCAAAACAATGACAATGTACCCCCAATTTTTTTAAAATGACAAAATTACCCTTACTAAAATAAAAACAAAAATACTAAAATTTATTTATTTTTTTCAAATTTTAAAAGCAATTTTGTCTTATTGAAAATCTTATAGGGGTAATTTTGTCATTTTGCTAGCATTGGGGGGTACATTGTCATTGTTTTAGTAATTTGGGACATAAATTGTCATAATTGATAGTTTGAGGGGTAGATTGTCATTGTGGTGATAGTTTGAGGGGGTTAAGTGGACTTTAGCTTAAAAAATAAAATAGTGTTCTCTCAATATAAAAAATAAAGACTATTACAGTTTTCACTCCATAGGGTTATCAAAAATTAAAAACTATCAAGTGTTTTGGAAATTTCTGGAGGTAGTTACAGGGTTATCAAAAATTCATGGCAGCTGCCATAGGGTTGTTGGAGGTTCATGGTAATTATTTTCTTTTATAAATATTTTGTGTTTTATTTTTTTTATAAGTATTTTATGAAAAGTATTTTGTTTTTTGAAAGGAATTTTGTAATTTGCTTTGAAAGTGTGTTAAATCTTTTTAGTATTTGAGAAGACAAACCCAAACCAAAACTCTTAAGAACAGTTAAAAAATTAATTGAATAATTGATATTTAAGAAAAGTTTTAATTGTTTCAGAAGATAAATCCAGAACTTTTAACAAACTATTTTATCTTAAAAATTTAATGTGCATTTTAAATGTTTATAGACCCTTGGCACTATTTTAAATGCTGGTTTAGAGGAAATTTCTGTCGATAAAATATAAAATATAAAATATTTGATTAAGAAATAATAATGAAAATTCAAAGAATTTTATACAAATAAACCCCTCTAATAATTATTGTAATTAGTGATAATTATATCAGTATCAAACATCAGTAAGCATAAGTCATCAAAAGGTCATTAATCAGATCATAGAAAATAACCCGTATCAAGTAATGTGATAATTATTTTTGTTGTTAAATAAGCATCATACCTTAGTAAGATGAGATGAAAAGTCGTGTGTTTGTAATACGTAAATATTGAATAATAATAAAACCTTTATATAATACCATAAAAAAAATAAAAATAAAAATAAAAATAAATAAAAATAAAAAATTAGTGTTTTGAATTATAAAAGTGCTTATGGATGCTATGTTTCGCATTAATTCTTTACCAAGTGAGACAGAACTTTATGATAGTACTTTAGAATAATACCTCACATGTGACTAGCATTTTTTTTTTTTTTTTTTAAACCAATAGAAACAGTATTAGAACAACTTATAGTCTGTTTGGATGTGCGTTTGAGTGATCTAAAAGTGCGTTTAACACTCAAAAAGTCTGTTTGAATAAAAAAGTATACGTTTAGTAAAAAAAATTAAAAGCGTTTTTAATAGTCCAAAATGCCTAAAAATAGTTAAAACACACTTTTGACAAAAATTTCAAGCGATTTTTAACTTAAAAGCTTTATTTATCGAACATAATATCAAACATGTTATTAATAAGCATCACGTGATGCTGAAACACTACATAAATACTAAGTTAACACTTTTTAAACCCAAAATTCTCCCATCGATCTATTATTGGAAGGGTTGATTCCTATTCTTATGTAGCAAAGGATTGAGATTCACAGTTATTGTGAGAAAGCCTATGTAAAACTTAATTGTTCATGCAAGTAGTCAAGAAAGAAAATATAATACAGAAATAATAAAATAAACACAAAAAAATTACGTGGTTTAGTCTATGAGATACATCAAACCAAATATGACAATTCTTTATTCTAATAGCAATTGGGGGTTGGTATACGACTTTTTAAAACTTAAGGTTGAATGTTAATGCCACCAAAACATAAGAAAATAAGACAAAACCAAAAACATCCTCCATATATTGTCAAAAAGAGATCCCTTCATTTTATTTAATATATAATGTGAGTCTTTTTATAGTAGAGATAGTACAATAGAAAAGAATAGAATGCATATCTTTGGAAAAAAAATTAGTATAAAGAACAATATAAACACACTTAATTGCACTCACAAGCACACTTCATTGTTTATTTGGCTTTCATTGTAACAAATGAATACCCACGAAAGGCACAGCCACCTCACGTAAAAAAAGGTGCTATTTGAGTGAACTATACGCCATCACATCCAAACAAAATAAATTATTCAATGCATGCGATAGTCATTTGTGCCTTCTCCTAATGAATGGATTAGGATAATCATCATAAAGCGTAAATTGAAACGCTTGAAAAATGTTATTAATTAAAATAGTGGCACATCAGTACGTTACAATTAAGATTTGAATATATTTTCAGTAGGTTCTTGTTATTTATGTTGTAAAAAAAAAAAGCTTTAAGCAAAAAATTGTATTTTAGTTTTATAAAGAATAAACGTTTTTGTAAATGTAAAGAACAAGCTTTTTGGGAGAAAAAATGCTAACCGTTAAAAATGTGGCATTTTATCTAGATAGTTAGAAAGATTTTTTTCTCCCAAAAACGTATTCTTCACTTTTATAAAGACGTTTATTTTTTAGAAAACTAAAGTAAAGGTTTTTGTTCAAAGCTTTTTTTACAAAATAGATAGCTAGAATCTGTTGAAAATATATTCAATTATTAATTGTAACGTACTAATGTGCCACTTTTTTAATTAGTAGCATTTACCAAGCGTTCTAATGTAAAAAAAAAAAAAAAAACTTAAATTTCGTAATTTGAGAATTTAGATATTGTGATCATATCAAGTGTAAAGTTGGGCCCATAAAACATTAAACGCATGCCATTATTGGTTTTCCCTTTAAGTTTATCATTGTCATTGTACACACAGCCCCTCAAAATGACTGGCATTAATTGCATGTGAAGGCTTCTTTTTTCTTTTCATAATGAGCAATAGGGCAAATTTCAAGCCATTGTGCATAACAACTTTTTGAGTATCATTGCTTTAAAGTTATAATTGACTCCCATTTCAACCAGGGGTGGGGGGCCTAGGGAGCAAGAAGGAGATTTGGTCCTAGTTCTCCCTAAAACAGCCTATACCTTTGGAAGTCCATTTTAGCCATCCATATTTATCTTTGTACGTGGACATGTATCCACATCATAATTTGATAAATGCTTTTCAAAATTTGGGAAAGGAATTATACATTGGATGCGAAAGTTAGTCCTAAGGTTACTATTACGACCTTAGTATTCCACATGAGTTAAATCTAATCTTGATCATATATATATAAGCTTTTGGGCACCATTCCATTGCAAGTTGGTTTTCAAGGGTGAGTTGTACCAAATGTTTATATCATTTGGTATCAAAGCTAGCCACCACATTGAGTATGAGATCAGACGCAATTCGTTGAGTATGGGATTGAATGAGTTGCAACTTTGTGGTCGAGTCATGGAAGAGGCAACCTATATGCCGGATTAAAATGTCTTAATACTATGTATATGCATAGTATTAAGTCATTAAATACTGATAGATAAGTGGAGCCGCCAAAAGAGAAACGGCTACTATCGAGTCAGTGTCGATAGAGTTGGCCGCCGTGGATGTTGATTGTGGAGTGTGATGGTATATTACTATGCTAGTATCCCACATGGGTTAAGTCTACCAAATGTTTATATCAATTACTCATTAGGTTGGTAAAAATGGATGGGCAAATGAAAACCATTCAAAGAGGGTGGATTTTTCTTAACTCTCTTGATCGATCGGTCGGGTATATTCAATATCAAACATTGTTAGATTTTGGGTGTTGAGTGTCAATAAACTTGGCATACTAGACCTGACTGATTATAATATATAGATACATATAGTCTTTCATAGTCCTAATTGTCGCTTGGACTACCTCTGCTTCTCTCTATCAGAGATCAATCTCTTCCACCCTTTATCGTCTACACACCTCTTAGACTTTTAATCTCTCTATCTATTGCTATCTCAACCTAAAAATGTTGTAACACTAATCGAAGTTGTCGATAGACAAGAACGGTGTTGGCGATTCTCAGGGAATCAAGGTCTCAATCTCTCCCCTTCTCACGGCCAAGTATGGTTTTTTTTTTTTTCAACAATGTTATTCATGCATGTGTAGTTGTGGTTTTCTTCAATCTTGATGACTCGATCGGCTTATTTGATTTGGGTTCGATTTGCTTCAATTGATTCTTGCAACCAGATTTGATCTGTTGCTCTCACAATTAGGTAACTCAAAGAGTCGGGTTTTTTTTTTTTTTTGGGTCGATAAACTAACTTTCTACCAACCAGAGAGGGGTTGGTTCAATGCAATAACTGAACCCCTTAGCCGATCAATCACTTACCAAAACCGACTACCAATGTTTGTCGATAAGGGCTGAATTCCAATCTCGAGTGGATCAATGCTCAACCCTAGTTAGTCCAACAAGCAATTACGTAAATTTGATAATATTCTGATCAAACTAATTGTAATTAGCTTGATACATTATTTGGCAACGAAATTTGAAAGAAGATACACATCAAGATTAATCCTAGAAGTTTTATTTACAGAGTCAAACTACTTGAAATATATTATAGCCTCACTCTTTTTGTTAAACTATAACATACATTTGAGAAAATAACAAGTAAATTGATCAATTCTAGGGCATAGGCAAAACATGGAACAATGGAACTTTAATTGAGATTTTTCTTTTCTTTTCTTTTCTTTTTGGACTACAAAAAGGCAAACAAATTAATCTTTTAACGACAATTGTCAGAAAGGACTGTCTGTGGTTGGTTGGTTTCAACATTTCCAAAAGCAGTCAACGTCTTTGAAAGGTCCACCATATACGACATATCCCAATTGGGGGAATTTGCATATGAAAATTTAGCATATTGTTTTGTCTATTTCATGCGACATAGACAACCTCGCTCTTATCTAAACAAGCCATGCAATTGTCTTTTTTTTTTTAAAAAAAAAAAAGAATTTATGAGGCCTGAAGCAATTGGTTCCCAGGCAAATGCCTTTGTTCTCCATCTAGCACAGGGAAATTTATCTCGGTACAAATTGTTTTTTTTTTTTTTAAATGCATTTTCTATCTAATTTATTTTTAAGATCATATAATTTTCACTTGTATTTTTAATAGAATAAATAGGGCATGTGATATTTGTCCTTAAAGTGAGTGTTTCTCATATGTATTTTAATAGAATAATATATGTGTTTTAAGAACATACGAGAATTTGATAAACTAAAGTTAAAAAAGAAAAAAAAAAAAAATTCAAACTTCATCCATTTTTCCCTAGGTTCCCAATTTTTTTCACTGGTTATGACATTTTGTTGACAGAGTGTGTTTGATATTACGATTTTTCAAATAAAAATTTAATTTTAAATCAAATTACAGAAAATATATGAGAATATCTTTTTATTAAAAAAAAAAAAAGAAGACAAAAGTGTAAAAAAAATTGTCATTTTCAAATCACTGGCAATAAGTACACTTTATAAAAATACACGATTTTAAAAGTTAAACTATAATTTTCAAAGTTAATCTGCCATTTTATCATACGTTAATGCATTTTTAAAAATCACATATTTTGAAATCATAAGTATTAAAATGGCAAACCCAAAGAATCTCGCTAAGAAATGTATGGTTCTTGGTGCTCAAAATATTGGCCATATCTTGGATAAGCTGACGAGATCAAAATCTTGTGGATATACGAGATATTTCCAGTTAGTTTTTTGTGTTAACAATAATTAATTATTTCTTGTTATATAGGCTGATATATTTAATTTTTATTTGGTCCTCAGGTTTTTCTGTTTTTTCTTCTTTCTCCAATATTGAGTTCTTGTAGCTGTTGACTCTTGAGTTCATTGCAGATAACATTTAGTTTTTATTATTTTAGTATTTTACCAATATATTGTGATACTTAAAACATGGGAATGTTGTTGTTAGGGGTTTTTTTCATATTCTTTTTACGTCTTTCTAGTTTTAAGGAAGAATTGTCGCAATTAATAGAGAGAATTTTTAATAAATAATTCTAATTAATTTTTTGTTTGCACGTGTGAGTTTTATAAAAGTATTTTATTATTATAATTTTTTATCTAAATTAATTCAAATAAAAAATTACCGAAAATCTGGATACGTAGGAGACACTGAGACAGCATTCAAAGCCGAAATAGTAAGTCACAGAAAGACCATGACCCAGTCAGCGGACCCATGTCTGTACTTTTTGAAAATCCTGCCTTTTTAGGGTGGGAAGTCAAAGGGCAGGTTAAGCTATAGTCATCAATTAAAGCAATTTTTAAACATGCCACTTAAAAAAAGGCACCTTTAATACATGAATGGGTTATTTTCTTAATAAAATAGTTTTTTTTTTTTTTTTTCTTCTTATTTTGGTGACAATACATATGCTTTTCATTCTAATTGAATCAAAATTACAAAAATGTATACATTAAAAAAAGAAAAAACTCATTACTTTTTTAAATAATAATAAAAAAAAAAAAACTAAAATTGGATGCACTATGTGAGTTTTTTGTTTTATTTTATTTGGGTTTGAAAAAAAAAAATCTTGTTAGAGAAACCGCTAATCTAAGCCTTAGTGTCGACCAAACAAATGAATTGATATTCTATAAGAATAACTATATCATTTTATGGGCTATTTTACCTACCAAACGTATCCTAAAAGAAATAAGGAAATATATTCTTTATCAATATTTCAACCATGAGTCCGTGACATGTCAATTATAATACATAAGTTTTTCAATGGCCATGATATATCATTGGACTAACATATGCACAAGAGCTTCCAATTAAATCAAATTTAATATTTGCTCTAAAATCTTAAGCGTAAACAAGCGCTCGTGGCCTAATGGATAAGGCGCCTGACTTCTAATCAGGCGATTGTGGGTTCGAGTCCCACCGGGCGTGCTTTTTAGATTTTTTAAGCTTTTTGGGGGTCTCTTTTTCCCACATCAAAAGCAATTCTACAAACCGGCCCAACTTCATTTGGATATTCAAACTGGATTTAAGCACAAGTTTTTTCTTCTTTTTCTTTTTGTTCCCCTAATTAGTCGAGCTCATTCATATGCATAATAATGTATTCAAACTTAGGATTGTTAGACATCCAATTAACTTGAGCTCGATTCAAATTCAAACCAAATCAAGTCAAATATTTAATAATTAAACTTGACTCAATAAGAGTAGTTGAAATATTCGAACTCGGCATGAGTTAGACTTGAACTTACTTGTACATGTTCAAACTCAAGCTTGTTAAACATTCAATTAGCTTGAGCTTTGTTGATGCAGAAAATCAACAATGACCACCCACGCCTAATTTTCGATTCGGGGTCTTTGCAAGACAATAAAACGTTAGAGTGGTGCGCCACAAATAGAAAAGGGGGCAGCAACACCACCTCTAATGCTTAAGTCAATAAAATATAGAGGTAAAAATTAGAGAATGAGAGCTTTCTACTAACCTTATATAGACTAAATACCATTTATGCTGTGTGTTTTCACAAGGCAATTGTCATGAATTTTGCCATCTTTAAATGAGTTGTTTTTTCATAATTTCTATTATATGTTGCTTTCTATAGTGTATCGTTACTTGATAATGAAATTTTCATTATATGTTACTTTTCATATAGGATCCTTATGACCGTGTGCTTTAAGTAAGTTGTATTTGGGCCGGTTGTCCACGGGGCCAGTGAGAGCGTGGGCTTCAATTTCAGTAGTCCCCCATTCTCTTAAGAATTAAGTAGTACGCTTCCCTTCCAAACTTGATTTGCTTTATTAGCCAAATTTAATCTCAAGCTCAAAACTATTGTGGAGTTTTCTTTATCTGAAAACACAAAATTACTTTGAAGTCAATGGAACAACTTGCGAAAAAATTTTCAAGGACCAAACCATGGTTGCTTCCACTTGTTGCTTCTTCGACCCTTGACACCTTAATATCAAGGACACCCTCCCTTCCCTCTTCCCTGCTGATGCTACAAGCCTACCACCACATCGGCAATCGTTCAATTTCTAGAAATGGCAGGTATCCATTTAAATGAACATAAAATGTTTCTACCAATTTACCATAAAATGCTCCTATCGCTTTCTTCACCAACAAAGCGATAGGAGCACTTTCCTTCCACCAATCAAAAATCAAGGATGTTTATTCCACTTGATAGTGGAAAAGACCCCCCTTCTTCTGTTTGTTTCTTCTTGTTCGTCTAAAAAAAAAAAAAAAAATCAAGGATGTCTATAAGCTATTGTTTTAGAATTGGACATGATTTTGGTAATCAATTTTTGTAATAAAGAAACCTGTTCTATGGCTTACCAATCATTGACCCAAAGCTTTCCAAACCTGATATTAACTAATATGTGAGTAGTTAGTCAATGTGATTGCCACACACGACTAGCCATCCAAACGACATAGTCCAAAAAAAAAATCCAAATATCTCATGACTACAAATTTGCAACCTCCTTTTTAATAAATGTCGTTGCCATCAGTTCATGTTATGAAGTTCCAAATTGAACTCAAATCTTAGGCACATAGGCGAACAAAGTGCTTCCACAAGTAAATTGGACTTCAATTTCTTCATTGACGCAACTACAATTTTTCTTCAACACACTAAGCACGCTAATTGTGTAGAACCCAAAGGCATATATAAAAGAAGTGATTGCATTAAATTAATAAATAATAATTTAAAAGAAGATGGGGTCAAACAAAATAATACAACATACACCACCCGGGTAATAAAATAGTGGAATGACAAGCATACCCCCTAGAGAAAGTGAAAACAGGTGGCTTTTCCTTGTATAATGGCCCCCCCAAGATGCCGTAGCCATTCTTTACTGACACTTGCAGCAATGATATGAAAAGAGTTCCGTCACAGAATCAAAGGTTTTCTCCAGAGATATCCATCCAACACACATTCCTGAGCTACTTCAGCTATATTTGACTACCGACACCGGAAAGACAGACAAAAAAAAAAAAAAATGTAGCGTATATGCGAATCAACCATTTAACATATATTATACGGCTTCTTCAGAAAGAATTGCTAAACAGCAGCAACCTAAGCAAGAATCCACCTCTTTCTTAAGTGCCACGAAACACCGCTTTGGCTTTTAGTTGGCAGCTGGCTTTGCAATGGCCTGCTTAACAGCCTCAGCGTATGTCCTATGTTGATAGGTCAGTGTTGATTCAAGCAAGTCCCAAAGCGAAGTCTTGGGGTCCCAACCTGATATTCATAATCCATTAACTTCACTCACAATACTCCTAAATCTAAAGGCTTTTAGAAAATAATAATAATAATAAAATAGAAGATTATATATTATAAAAAGGAGATAAGAATCAATACCAAGCTGCTTGTTGATGATGGTCATGTCTGGAATTCTCTTATCACTATCATCGTATCCCACACCGTAAAATTCTTTGGAGCTCACATCAACAGTAGGTACTTCCAGAGGAGGTTCCCCACTTACCTTCGAATAAACCTGCACAGTGCAAGAACATTAATTCTCATATCCTAAGAAATGCAATAAAAGCAATACACCGAACACAACCCTTCACCTCGGTCATCATTTCACCAAGCTGCCTGACTGTAACTTCATTGTTTGGGTTGCCCACATTGAAAATGTGACCGTTGGCTCTGGCCGGATTTTCCTGAAAGATGAAGGATTACATGACTCAGCCATGTCTTCTGTATGCCAAACATGAATTTAAATGAAAGGGAGTATATCGGAACTCACAATCATCAACATAACAGCTTCAATTGCATCCTTTATATAAACAAAAGTCCTCTGGGATTCCCCACCATCCACAAGCTTGAGTGGCTCACGACGCAGGAGATTCTGTAACACAAAGAAGAAAGGACATGATTACAACAAAAATACAAAACAAATGAGAAAAAAATCTAGAATGTCGACATTCACTAAAGGTATAACAAAAACTCATCATACGTTACTAAAGCATGCGAGAACCCTTGGAACACCCTCAGATGGTCCATCAATGCCGGGTATGAAATCCATTCTGGGTCCAATCCAGTTAAAGGGCCTCACAATTGTGAACTCGAGACCATTCTCTGCTCCCTCAGCTGTAATTAATAAGACAAGAAATCAGAATATACATTACAAGTACCAATCAAAAGCAGCCAGGCCAATGGAAAAGATAGCTAACCATAAATCAGCCTCTCAATCAATTGCTTTGCACATGCATAGGACCATCTCTGTTTCTCAATAGAACCAAAAATGCATGGGGAGGTATCTTCTTTAAGAACATAATATGCAGGATCCTACAACAGATAGCACATACAATGACTCAGCTCAATGCAAGCAAGGTAAATGCAAAACAAGATTCAGTTAAAGCAATTCAGTATATTCTCATTAATCTGATAGCTGCAGATACTTGTTCTTTTTGGTGAAGGGAACTCTTTGTTCAAAACAAGTGAAGTATTTAAACTATGAATCTCACCCAACTAAAAATGCCAGGGTACCCATCAAGCAACATTGTTCGAAGAAAGTTATTAATCTCCCATAAGAAAATCAGCATGGCTCGATATGTAGAGCAAATGGTTTAGTCGTAATAAATTCCCAAAATAAAGAAAATACCAACCAACCTCATTTAAACACACACACACACACACACACACACAAATACCAGCACAATACTGAACATTTAGTTTGCTTTATAAAGCAAAGAAATAAAGAATGCCGTTTATTCATATGTTCAGTAGTCTACACTGAAAAACAACAAGACACAACAAAAGCTACACCTGAAAATTGAATCATGATAAAAAATTTACATTAAACTGAACAAATCCATTGACTGAAGAAATTAACTACCCCATTATGTGTTCATGTTACTTCTTTCAAATGTCAAGTTACCATTGTTTTTTCAGTCATCCAACATTAATTCAGTTCCACCATCTTGGCACACTTCTCAAATTCTCTCAATTTTTTTTTTCACCAAGTAAATTCTCTCACATCATCCAAACACCCAATACTAGAAACAGACAAAAATACCAAGACTTTCTTATATTTATCTAAACCCACCGTGAAGTTCTTGAAGACTAAAGAATTCTCAAAAATATATGCATATATGTCGTAGCATTTACCAAAATGCATAACAGTTAGATGTAAACCATAGAGAAAATTTACCTTAAATTCTCTCAAGAAAGAAGCATTTCCCCAATTAAACACCAACACTCAGATATTGCAAACAGAACCCTATAGGATCCTGAGGGCCAGCAGTTAGGACGTGACCACATAGAAAAAGCCACCCACACAAACGTGGGAATTCACAATACTTCTCAAGCAGACAGTACCTCAATACTCCAACTTTAAGCATGCTCACTAAGCAGAATGCTAGAATCCAGTTTGCTATATGTGACAACTAAAATATCCAACAACCATATAGGGTTAAAGAGTCCAAATTGCAGATGGCACACGATCCAACAACCAACTGCAATAAACACAAGCATAACTCATCTCAATATCCTACCTTTTACTTTTTTGGACCTACTACGTTGCCATTGGCAAGGCTCACATCGATGAAACCAAAAACACTTCCGCAAAACTCCATACAAACAACACATGAGATGCGGCTTGCTAGGACAAGGAGGGATAACTCAATCTCCGGACAAGAAAAAGCCTTCAGATTCGTCAACTAAAGAAGATGCCTAGCAAAAGAGATCTCTTGAAAATCTATGGTTTCTGTACAAATTGCATTTCTCGTTGTCTCATACAAATCATTCTTCTGTACAAATTGCAAGCCTCAAGGATCAAACCTCTTTGCAGTCATATGCTGCCAGTCTAATTGTTAGTATTAATCAATGTTGTTCGCAATGTTATTGATGGTCGGTTCAAAACACAGATCTTTTCAAACCTTGATGCATATTTGGAGTGAATACATCCAAATAGTGAATCTATACACGGATTAACATTATACAAGAACGCTGAACGACAATCTATCTGAATTATGCAAACGACAAATTTATCACACAAATATGAACAAGAAAATCACAGATCTGAGTTATATCAAAGAAATTCCAACAAATAATTAAAACCTCAGAGCAATTTGAAAGAAGTATGAAAAGGAAAGAAAGAAAGCGAAGGGTTACCTGACGAAGAGGGCTGTCCTTGGGAAGAAAGCTCCCAATCGTTTTCCCATACACCTCGCAAGTAGAGAAGTGAATGAGACGCTTGCTATTCTCGGAGCAGTACTTAACCTAATCAAATCACACACATCGCCTTCAATCAAATAACCACCAAATCTTTCGGAAAGGGAATACAGTTCCAATGACTAATCAATTCCAAAAACAACAAAGAACCGCGCCGAGATCGCGCGAGTTCCTAAGCCCCAATCAATGCGTACCACGGGGAGCGCGTCGATGAAATTGCTATAAATCGTGTCGAGCGGGCGCGTGTTGTAGTCCGCCGGAGTACAAATCGCTGCCAGATTTATCGTCTACAAAAATGCAAGCAACAACAATTTTAAGTTAAAACGAAAGAAATGGAAAGAAAAATCGTAGAGAAGCAAGAGAAAGAGAAAGATACCAGATCCGCCATCTTGATCAGGCCTTCGAGTCGGGAATCTTGCTTAATGTTGAGGCGGTGGAACTGGATGCGATCGGACCAGGGGTGCGAGCCCGCGGGCTCTAGGAGGTGTTTGATCTTGTCGTTGTATACGTCCAAGGCCAACACCTTGTGCGGCGTCTCCGCCATCAGCTTCTCGCACAGGTGCGACCCTATGAACCCCCCGGCCCCGATCATGCATATCGTCATCGCCTTTATCGGCTTCCCGTCCAGATCTACCCTCGCCGCCGCCATTCCTCTCTCTCTCTCTCTCTCTCTAACCTTTCGCTTTTTCCTCTCTGGGTGTGTCGGTGGTGAAGCCTAACGTGCGCCGGAGGTGAAATGCAGGGGCGTGAAATTTTGTGTTGGGAGGGAATGTGTGGAGGTGCAGGGTGTGTAAGAAATGATTTAAAGGAGAGGAGGACGAAAAGCGAGGGAGGAGATGTTTCGGCCCTCCAGCGCCCCTTCTATTAATACTATACTCGCGCGTGGATTAATTTTTTATACTCGCTCGCTTCTTTGGCCACGTGTCAAGTGTGAATCACATATTTGCATGAGTGAGAGAGATTGAGTAGGGCTACTGTACTCCTTATTTTACTACTGTGTCCCTTCTATAATTAATTATTATTAAATTTTGATATAATATAATTTTAAAAATTACCATTAATTTTACAATTAATTATTATTAAATTTTGATATAACATAATTTTAAAAATTACCTATTTTTTAAGAAAATAAGAGTAAATTACTATAAAGAGGTCAGATCTGGGGGACTTTGATAGCGTACATCTCGTTTCACAAAGGCTATCTAGTTTGCTTATCATTACTCGTACATTTACCAGAATAAATCATGATCCATATTTAATTTTGACTTTGTCTGCTGATTATGTGTCACGTTTGACTACAGTTAATAGATAATTTACGCTTTTTAAAAGTATTCAATCATAGGTTACAATGTTCTAAAAATGGTAGGGTTGAGCTGTTAACCCTTTTATATTGTGAGTACCATGTGATGACACCTAGAAATGAGACAATTAAGGAAAGAGTTTTCTTTCCGATTGAGTTTAAATAACTTACTCTAATTCATACTATAACAATGACGTGTCCCTTAAACTTATGTAAAGCATTTTTTTTTTTTTAATAATACGAACAAAGTTAAAATAAAATTTATTAAAAACTTATGTGCGTCTCAATTCTCACATGCTATTAACAAAATGAACACATGTCCTTTTTGCAGTCTAAGTTAGAAGAAAACTTTGTTAGACAACTAACTTTCACAAGATCTTCAAAGCTTTGTAGATAACTATAAGAACATTATTAACAGCCTCACTCAATTTTACTCATCAAAATAATCAAACGTACACTTGTATATATTTAAATTACTCATTTTCTTTCTTTTTAGCATCAGCAACAACCAGTTACAACTTCACTATTTTAATAGGGAAATGCTAGGTGCTCTCATAGTGTTCTCCTAATGTCATTTTAATTTTAGGTGGAAATTAAATTTTTTTTTTTAAAAAAATTAAAGTGGCCCCCACCACCGGATTATTTTCTCAACCGGTTCTCAATAAACCGATTTAAATTTTTTCCAAAATATACCCGTGCCTCTTTAATTTTAGGTTAAATTTATTATTTTTTTTTTCCAAAATAATCACCGCCACTCTTTCTCTCTTTCTCTCTTTCCCTCTCACGGTCTCCGCCACTCTCTCTCTCTCTCTCTCTCTCTCCGGAACGGAAAAATCTTGTTGTCGTCACTGTCAAGACTTTATTGATTGCCGAAATTTTATTGACAAGGCAAAAGAGCTTCGACTTGGCAAAGGAGGCGCTCAAGCATTTAGTGATTATTTCAAAGCAACACTGCGAGATACAACAGTGACAACAAACTAGACCTTTTAGGAGTTTTCTTGGTTCTTTCCACTTTGCTTCTCACATCACATGATGGGGGCAGTCGTCAACCAAATATGTATTTGAATATTTGATGATAAATTGAGGCTAACTGCAGGGCGGCAGGAGTAGAAATAAATGGTGTGATGCAAATGTATGTTATTTGCAACATGTTTGTATGTACGTAGGTAGCGCTAGTAATTTTGACACAACCCTACAATCTAATACGAACACGACATTAAATTATTGGGTTTGGGTCGTAAACGAGTCAACTTGTTTACGACCCGTTTATTTTGCTCTTAAGACTGGTAATTTTTACACGACCCGACAACCTGATACGAACATGACATTAAATTATTGGGTTTGGGTCGTAAATGGGTCAACTTGTTTATGACCCGTTTATTTTGTTATTGACGGATCGTGTCGCGGGTCACTCGTGAGTGACCCGCCATACACAATTTTTTTTTTTTTTTTTTACCCTAAACGAGTTTAGGTCATAAACTGGCCAATTGACCCGTTTATGACCTAAATCATCACTTTAATTAAAAAAAACAAAAATCTAAACAGGTTAAGCGAGTCGTGTTAGGTGACCCACGAAAATATTGTGTTTAGATTTGATAGGGCCGACCCTTTAGCTAAACACCCGAGTCATTACGGGTCGACCCCCCGACCCGTTTTGCCACCTCTATACGTAGGCTAGCTGCTGATGCAAAATGTGGATCAAACTTTGATGGATGATGTACATGCTATTGTGTATGTTTTGTCATACACATTACGCACGACAGTGACGATGGCTAGAGGGAAAGAGAGAGAGTGTGGTGGTGATTATTTTGGAAAAAAATATTTTAATTTTAATCTAAAATTAAAGAGGCACTGGTTTATTTTGGAAAAAATTTAAACTGGTTGAGAAAATAATCCAGTGGTGGGGCCATTTTAATTTTGGTTTTTTTTTTTTTAAATAATAATTTCCACCTAGGAGGATACTAAGAAAACACTAGAAGAGCACGTAGCATTTCCCATTTTAACAATACACTTTCACTATTCCATTTAAATATTTGTTTATTATTTCTTTAACTATTAAAGGATGAAATATAAACATAAAAAAAGAAAAAAAAAAGGGAGATATAAACCATTTTTTATTCAATTGGTGAGTGAATACTACTCACTATATTCTTTTCATCAAAGTTGTGAGGTTGAAAAATGAGATTTTTTTCGGCATTTTCACCAAATTAGCTCACCAAAATAACCAAAAAATAATTTTGGTGAGGCTGCAAATAGTTCTCTAATCATAAATCAGTTATCTTAGAAGCCAAGTAATAATATTTTTTGTGAAATAATACTATGTCATTATAACACTAGGCTTATGTAAAATGCTAAAAAAATAGAAATTTTGGACAATTAAATAAATGGTTAATTACGTTTTTAGTACTTAGGTTTTCACTCTTTTTTTTTTTTAATTTTTTTTTTCACCTATGTTTCAAATTCTATCACAAATGGCATCTGATTTATAGGAAAATATCAACTTAACACCTCTGTCACATTCCGTCACAAGTGTCGTCACATACAAATGTCATGTTTATCTTTTATATATATGAATGATTCAATTCAATATTTTTCCTATCTCATTTTACAAATTCAATATATCAATTATTATATTTGTGGATTCATGTGGACTTACACAAATTGAGAAATGATTGTCAATAATTTGTTCATATTTCTCTCATATTCTTCTATAAATTCAATAAATCATTATCAACCATTAGATTTGTGAGGTTTACCATCGGCTTATGTGGGGTTCACATAAGCTCACAAATTTAATGGTTGATTTGTAAGATGAAATAGAAAAAATATTGACACCAATAATTTATCACACAAATTCAATGGTAAATTCATCCACTCACTATGAAGATGGTTAAAAATAAAAATGAATTTTATAATTTATCGTATATATATTATGCTACGTTTTGTATGAAGAATAAATATTTCGTTATGAAAATGAATAGCAATCATTGGAAATGGCATAATGCATAATAAATAATTATTCATATTACTCAGTTTGACAATGGAGACAACATAGCTGTTCGGACTCAAATTCAACCAAAATTACTAATATACCAACTTTAATAAAAAATCTCACGTTATTTTTTCAAACATAATAAAAAATAAAATAAAACAAAAACGGTTAAAACTGGGTGAATTATGTAGGTGGACCACCACCCAACCCTCAAGGTTCTTTGAAGGTGGTGCAACCACCCTCTGCACCACCAATAATGGTCTTTGCCACCCCCAATAGCACCAAGGGTGATCTCACCACCCTCGAGTTATGTTATGGGTGGCCAGCCACCCCTATAATTCATCTAGTTTTTTTTTTTTTCTTTTTTAATGTAGAAAAATGTAGTCTCTTCTTATAGAAATAACTATTTCATGTTTTTTTTTTTTAGCATAATATTTATTCTTCAAATTTTAAGGAACAATTATTTATAGGGAATACTTATTCTTGGAATAATTTTTTATAGTTTGTAGACACGTTGTTCTAGCTAAAAGTTTGAAAATCATTATTAATTGAATAATGGTTTGAGGAGATTTGTTGTTTTATATTAAAAGAAATGGGAAAATTCACTTTATACCCCTGAAGTTTAAGGTGTTTTTCAATTTGAACTTTATTGTTTAAAAATTTATAATGTACTTCTCTAATATTTCAAAAATTTTCAATTAACACATTCCGTTACTAATTGCAGTCTAAGTACACGAAAATTGCCGGCATAGGAGCAGGTGTGAGACATCTGCTCCTTTTCTTTTTCACTCCAACACTCACACGACACCCAAAAGGGGTTGACGAGAAAAAAAAAAATCAAACAGGCATTGGATTTTAATGATGAGTAATTACGTCATTTCACTAGCTAAGTTGTGTGCAAAATTGGAAGACGCATCATAAAAATCTCAAGTGAGACACACGTGATGTCATTTCCGTCTACTTAGACAGTAATTAAAAATTTTTAAAACATTAAAGTTTACATTACAAATTTTTAAACATTAGAGTTTAAATTAAAAAACACCCCAACCTTTCGGATGCAAAGTGAATTTTTCAAAAACGTAAAAACAACAAATATATCCGAAAAAGATTCCGTATGTAGCAGCGTCATCACTCTCTATCAGGGTTTGGTTTGCACGTAGGGAAAGTTCCGGCGTCCTTCAGATGGCAACCGAGCCATGTGGGTGGCTTGGTGCCAATGAGCTGTATCTCTTCGAGCTCACGTGGGCCGTATTGAGCTTGCCACATTTGTTGGCTACCGAATTTTTGCACGCGCTCTTCTACGGTCCTATCCCTACGGAATCTTACACCGCGTGTCAGGAAGCGACCGCACCACACCTTTCCTTGTCGGGCCTTTCTATTTTCGGTACCCGATCCATGTTGTTTTCACCAGTTTGGAATAGGCGAGCGGAAGAGCTACCGCGCTTATCCTGTGACCAGTGACCACTTCTATTATCTCGTGCAAATTTGCTTTTATGTGCTGAAATTGACCATTAAACTCTCGCCAGCCAAAGAGTTGGGCTGAGAAAAAGCCATTTAACAAATTGACTTGGGAGGGTGTGAATAAATCAATTTTATTTTTAAATTCTAAATTTTATATATTTATATATATATTTTTAATTATGGATGGCACATTGGCACATGTCATAATCTGATTTTGATTGATGATGATGTGCTATTTAAAAGTTTTCATTAAAAAATTAGAAGAAAATTAGGTGTAAAGATTTTTTATTTTTTTTTTGGCATATCACTAGGAATTTTCAGAATATTTTTATATCATATAAAGACTTATTTTATATATTTTTTTTCCTAATTAAAAAATGTAATATTATGAGTTTAGATATAGGAAACTTAGATAAATTATTTCAATTTAAGTTTAATATGATTTAAATTTGAGTAATGTTATACATTACACCACCTCTTTCCTTTTCGTTCCTCATAGTCTCCCCGTAACATTTAATGTATGGAGATTGATTTTTTGTTGGGGACACGGGACATAAAGTAACATGTATTCCTTTCTTTTTTTTAAAAAAGAAAAGATTGCCTTCTCATTGATTAATTCAAACCAGCTGGAGCATATCGCTCCAACTATAAAAGATCATAAATACATGCGAAAAATACATGTTTTTTTATTAATGCTATTAAAAAAGTATGCGTTTCTCACATGTTAAGAGACATATGTCATTTTATTAGATTAATTTATAGCTAATTCATATAAACTTGTAACTAATTTATGTGTGGGAAGACTACGCCACATAGACTTGGAAAATTATAATCTCCATTTCATTTGAAATTGAGAGGATCCAGTTAGTGTATTTCGAAGGGAAATTGTCCTTATTTTTTGAGGGGCAAATTTTTTGAACATATTTACCCTCTTAAAATATACTAAGAGTCTAAGTGGATCCTCTCCATTTCATTCGTTTTAAGAGATGAGAGAAAATGTGGAGTGATAAATAGAATTACTCTTTAAAATTATATGGTTCATTAATGGTCATTAAATTATAATTATAATTCTATAATTTATGATTAATTTTAATTAAATATTTAACGTGATATGTGAAAATTTTAAATTATTACATAGAAAATATTAAATAGATAATTAGATATATTATAATAATATAATCGAGTTTAAATACAATTTTTTACTATACATAAACAAAAGAAATAAACTAAATATGGGATGAGTTAAAAAAATTGCAGTTAAAATTATAATTTTCACTACTTGCTTAATACGGATAAACAATGAGATTTTTAGCAAATTCAAAGATATCTGAAACAGGGAAGAGCACAGGGAGGCTTTTAATAGTGCACGTGCTTCTTACCCACGATATTTGTCATACGAAGAGAGCATTGCTGCGGTGAGCATGTGACCACACCCAATTAATACAAAAGTGGCACCGACAAAAAGCTACCACCACGCGAGTCTCTAGCGCGTTTGGAAAACATTTCTCTCAGAAGCGGGGTCTAAAATTCTTCCAGCACAGAGCTTAATTATGCTTAATTGGGAAATAGCTGTAAAGTGTCGGTTTAATTTACGCGGAGTTTCGGTTAGTTGGCAAATGGTTGGACCAAGCATACCATCAAACGTTTTACAAATGAGAAAAATGTAAACCCAGCCTCTGTAATTTATTTAATTTGTAATTAGCTTTTTATCATATTAAAATAATTTTAAAAGTATGTGAGATATGTTAAAAAAAAAAAAAAAAATCTCATTACCGTCAAATTATGTCCACTTGTTCAATAGATTCCTATAGTGTGATATGTCAGATCTAATAAAATTGTGACATATTTATTATTTAAGTCAGTGTTATATTAACAAAATTTGTTAAGTTAGTAGTAGACGGAATTTGAGTATAAAGATTAAAATGTTTTTTGGAAAAGAGAAGAAAAAAAAAAAATCTTTCTTCTAACATTACTCTAAAAGAAAAAGGATATCTGCCTTGTAGATTTCTGCTAGATTTTAGTAGGTAGTGTTGGAACTAGTAGCTCATATTTTCTCAGGCATGAGATTAATATTAAAATACTAGTAGTTAACTAAGTAAACGAAGGGGAGTGAACGGAGTGGAGTTTACTAGCCCACAAGCGTAATTAAGTTTGTGGAGGGAACAATTAGGTTGTGAGGGTACGGGAGCAACGTCTCATGGTATGGTACGGGGTATTTTGGGATTTTTTTCAAAATAAGTCCATATAATTAGAGTTTTTTTTATATATATGTTATGTTATAATCCTGAATCATTAATAATAAAATATAGCTGCACTCTTTGTTAACGTAGACAATTTGTCGAACCACATAAATATGTGCTTAGACTCTTTCTTGATCTCTCTTTTCAATTTAATATTATTTATCATTGTTGTGCATAGTAACAGTGACAAATAATGGGGTAGTTAGTTGTCCAAGCTTCTCTTAAATAGGTAAAGCTTCCTTAGAGGTTAATGCAGCTATTATTACCGTTGTGTCTAAGAAGGCTTCACATAATGGCAAAGAGTTCAGTTTTGATCCTGGTTGTACCGAAATCAAGCTTACAGAGTGTTTATGTTTTGGTGATGATCAATTGATTTGTTTGGATGACAAAGATGCATATAGCAATGAAAATAGGTACTGTTTTTGGGCTGCCCAAAGGCCCAAATATTTTAGGGCCGGATCTGTTTAAAGAACAATTTCAAACACACGGGACAAGCTAGCCAGCCGTGAAACATCTCATTGCTGGACTGCTGACTCATCCCCTGTTTATTGGGCCTCTTGTAGAAACATAGCAGAAACCCAAGGAAGAATCGAGAATCCAGTTCAGCTAGTTTTGTTTGGGTTTGTGAGCCTGTTTACAATTGCATTTGAAAAATAGAGCTTCTAAGTCCAAAAGAGTTTTTGGCCAAAAGTTTCATTTTTAAACTTTTACCAAAAATGTGTTTTGGCCATTTTTAAGCTTTTTGAACTCTTAAAAGCGCTTTTTATTTTTTTAACAAACGAGTACCTTTTTTTTTTTTTTTTTTTTTCAAATGGATTTTTTGAATGTTAAAAGCACTTTTAGGCCCCTCAAACGCAATCCCAAACATGCCTGTGATTTGAAAACGTGATTTTTAAAAATGTAGATAAGTGTTTGCCAAAGTTTGACATTTAAAATTACAATTTACCTTTTAAAATTGCGCGTTTTCAAAAAATACTTCCTTACCTGGGCGTTTTTCAAATGTAATTTTTTTAAAAACATAATCCAATATGTGATTTGGTGTAAAATCACACTTTTTATCTATGAAGTTGCAACTCCAAAAGTGAGGAAAGTCTTCATTCTTTGTCATCAGTAAGTTAGTAACAAAGGGCAAAAGGGTTTTAACATATGAACCATGAACACTTAAAGTTTAATTTTTATTTTTTCAAAATTTTTGAAAAAGTTTACAAAAAAAGGTTACTTAACAAACTCTCTAGTTATGTTAATTTTTTTTTTGGTAAGATAGTTATGTTAAATTTAACTATCATTAGTAATGCTCTCTAAATATAAAGATTTCAAAAAATAAAAACTATTTCTTTTTTAATATATATTTTTTATTTTTCATGTTTTTTTTTTTTTTTTTTTTTTCAATTAAAATAAATTTATAATATACAAAGAGTTTAAAAAGTTAAGTAAAGAGATTGAAGGAATACTAGGTTTACAAATAAATTTTACAGAAAATTTTTTACAAACGGATGTAGTACAACATGATTGAATATAGGGCCGTGATTCTAAGCACCCCCATGCCAGGCCATTTTCATTTTTTTTTTTTAATATTAATATTTTTTTTTTTTTTACTTTACCTTGAATATAAGATAAGTTCAAATATGGTGCCATGTCAATTTATATTTTTGAAAAATTTATTTGTAAGAGAACCACAAGAAATTGAAGGATTGAGATTATGGTAAACGCTGTTACGCTAATATTGCAGGGAAAAGTGAAGTTTCTGTTTTTATTAAATTCTTATGCAAATGAGGCCCACCATGGCCGGCGCGGTGGAGTTATGTAGGCAATTTGGGTATATGTGCTTCTCGTAGTGTGTGCTTTTCCCAATGATTGTGGGACTGGGGGTGCACTCACCCCTGCTCCTGCTTTGGATGCTGTCTCTCAATGGTGACCGTAGAGAGCTCTTTCACCCCCATTTCCTTTCCCAAAATTCTCATTTACCTCTGGAATTACCATCTTCACTCTATTGCACCGACTCCCTCCCGTGTTCCTTTTGCGCCAAATAGTGTGTGAGAGAGAGAAGCTTAAAGGCTAGAAAGGACGTCTACGTGAAAGCCAGAGCATGGTGTAGAAACGTCTATGGTGGCGACAGCTGATAAAGGTATGCATGTACAGGCCATGACAAGTGTCTCTGGAGGAAAACCCAATGCTTTTTAGGTACATCCACCACATCAATTTGCTCTTAGTATGGTTGTTGTAGAAGGAGGAGGAAGCGAATCTTCTGCCTTTCTCTTTCTCTTCTTGTTTTTCCACTCAACTGTTTGTTTCTGATCGGGTCACCCACAGACGCCACACGGCCCACACCCATTATCTTTTCCTTTCTCTCCACCACGTGGTCTTGCTTTTGTAACTGCTATCTCAAGCCCCATAACCTTATTCTGCAACCCTACTTTCTTGTAATCCTTAATGGGTTGCTGGTGTTCTTGTTTATCTTGGTGAATAAAAAGTTGGCATGGCTTCCGTTCTTCGGTTTCGTAAGCTATGCTATGTGGAGCCTGTGAGGTGTTCGTCATTGGGTTTTCAATCTTTTGAGACCCCCAAAGTTGATAAGAAAGAAGAGATTGTTGTTTCGAAAGTTGAGAATGAAGTGTTGGAGAAGAAGAAGAACAAGAGGCAGAGTAAGGAATGGAGGTCCATAGATTACTGTTGTTGGATAATTGGATACATGTGCACAACTTGTTGGCTTCTCTTGTTTTTGTACCACTGTTTGCCGGTGACATTGCCCAGCTTTCAGGTGCTAGAATCGCCTGGGACGAGGCTTAAGCACGAAGGCTTGACTGCGCTTCATCCGGTAGTACTGGTGCCCGGCATTGTTACCGGCGGGCTAGAGCTTTGGGAAGGCAGGCCTTGCTCTGAGGGTTTGTTTCGGAAGCGGCTTTGGGGTGGTAGCTTCGCTGAAATCTTCAAGAGGTTTGCATGTCATTGTTGAATTGAGTTTCTTTTTGAGGTAGTTGAATTGAGTAATTAAGATGTTACTATATAAATTAAATGATTAAATATATTCATTTCTATTGGTTTAAACTTTTAGAAAAATCTAAAAAATGGTGATTTAATTGGTATCAAAGCCTGAGGTGATAATGGAAAAAATGGTGATTTAATTGGTATCAAAGCCCGAGGTGATAAGTTCAAGACACCACAATTTACTACATTTCGATCCCACACATGAAGAGAAGTATTAAAGTACAAATTGAAGAGTAATGCTATATGACCATCATACAATTGGGATGAATTTTGGTTACTTTTTTTACATGGCTGATTTTCATTGTAACATTATAGTTATATGACAGTCGTATAACTGTCTACTAAATAACATTACTCTTAATTAATTAATTAAATTAACACTTTTAACATAAGATTGCATTATAGATTTTTGATAGTTTGAGTTTGGAGTCTTTGTATTCAAGTTGTGAACATGTCTGGAAACTATGTTCCACTGTAGGCCTATGTGTTGGTTGGAGCACCTATCTTTGCACAACGAAACAGGCCTTGACCCGCCAGGCATTCGGGTTCGTGCGGTTCCAGGGCTGGTTGCAGCTGACTATTTTGCTCCTGGGTATTTTGTTTGGGCTGTTCTGATAGAGAATTTGGCAAAAATTGGCTATGAGGGGAAGAATTTGCATATGGCTGCTTATGATTGGAGGCTGTCGTTCCAAAATACAGAGGTATATAAGTTTCCCCTCTTCACCTATTATAAACACACAAGTCCTCTTGTCTGTGAGAGTTGACTGGTTGTGGCATTTATAATGTGGAAAAATAGCAGTTTTCTCCATAGTTTTTGATATGAAGCCATGTTCTAGTGTGATGGCCAATTCCTTTACATTTGATAAGGTAATGCTTTCAGGGATCTCTTAGGTAGTGGTGAATTTAAAATTTTTCCACTCTAATTCAGATAAAACTTTCTTGCGATCTAGCAAAAAGCATGAGTATTCTGTTTACTCTTGCATGTACAAAACTCATTTAAAGTAATTTGATAACTTGTGTTCTTTGGTTAACTTGGAACTCCAATTATAAGCACATGTATGTGGATCCGAATTCTCAACAATTTGCTGCTTGGATTGCTAGGGCCCGCATGCTTAATTAGGAGACGGGCTGTCCGAAATCTACTTGGATTGGTGGCTTCATAGGAACTCACTTACATTTGTTGCTAGAATTGCTAGCAATCTAGACAGCAAAATTACTGAGAATCTCTATCCTATGTATTATGGCTCCACTTGTTGCCCTTCTTAATGGTTCAATTATACATAAATGGGATCTGCATGTTAAAATGCTGTGGGAAAAACAATGGATCATTCATTTCCTTCTTGTCTCCCAACACACCTTACTAATATTTTTTCCTCTGCTTATGTTTAGTCTTAGCTTCTATAACCAGTTATCATAAAATTGAAAGCATGAGTAGTACATATAAACAAAAAGATCTAAACTGAGTTTCCACTAACATATTTCTTAATTGGGGAAAAGCAGATCCGGGACCAAGCTCTCAGTAGATTGAAGAGTAAAATTGAGCTTATGTATGTAACCAATGGCTATAAGAAAGTGGTAGTGGTGCCTCATTCTATGGGGGTTATTTATTTTCTCCACTTCCTAAAATGGGTTGAATCACCTCCTCCAATGGGGGGTGGTGGTGGTCCAGGTTGGTGTGCCAAGCACATTAAAGCAATCATGAATATTGGTCCAGCATTTCTCGGTGTTCCGAAGGCAGTTAGTAATATATTTTCTGCTGAGAGCAAAGAGGTTGCATTTATCAGGTTAGTCTTGGCACTTTATTCCTCATAAATTGGAATTTCTGATATTGAAAATTGAAGTAGACAACAATAGATTAGCAGCAGTTTCTTATATTGTAAAAAATTTACAAATTGATTAACTACTTAGATTTATACTGATGTTAGTGAGCTATATCAGCTGTATTTTTAAGGATAAGGAAACATTCCAACATCGCTTTGTGAAGGAATGGTTGTTTCCTAGATTATATGAAGTCACAAAGCAATTCAACTAAATTGAATATGGTCCAATATAATAGTCATCATAACAGGCTATGATATTTCATTTAACATAGTTATTAAAGGAATTTTAGATATGATACTGAATTTATCAACTTGAAATGGTAGGGGAAGTGAAGTGAACTCATTATAATTGTTATACGAATAGAAAAAGTGGGCGAATTTCATTTTCACACAATATCCAAACATTCTATAAGAAATTTTGGAACCAGACTAGTGCATAATGGACTTGATTCTTGTCCCTTGCAGAGCAATGGCCCCTAGTGTTTTAGATTCAGAAATTCTTGGCCTTCAGACGTTAGAACATCTCATGCGGGTTTCTCGAACTTGGGACTCCACCATTTCATTGTTGCCCAAGGGTGGTGAAACCATCTGGGGTAACTTGGATTGGTCTCCTGAAGATGGACATGGTTGTGATTTTGTGAAAAAAGGACAGCCCTCTATGAGTGACAACAATTTGAACAGTAGTAATGGAAGGAGTTGTTTCCAAGTGAAAGATCCTGTAAAGTATGGAAGAATGATTTCTTTTGGAAAGGCAGCATCACAATTACCTTCTTCACAGCTACCTACTCATGATTCAAAGGTACTGATTCTCATTTCATTTCTGTTTTTCTGTTGAATTAACTTCGACACAAAGTACACTACAATATACCTAAAGCTTGTAAGGTGATCGCATATGATAGGAAGTTTGATATAGCAACTTATCTTGTATTTCAACCATTTCGCATTGTCTATCTGCATGAAAGACTTTGTCTTATTCCCTGTCTGAAGGCCATTTTGTTCTCTCTGTTACATAAGAGATAAATAGTGCACATTTTTCATCAAGCTTTAGACACACCAAGTTCATTCTTTCCGGACGTGGCTTAACTCACCTACCAGCCCCATCTAGATGTCCTAGAATTTTCATTCTGCCAATCAACAGACAAAAATATGCTCTTCTCAAGAACGCTTCTTGATATGTATGTAAGTGCTTATGTTAAAAGTAATGCGATTTAGTAGACTGCTATATGATTGTCATACAATTGGGATGACGTGGTAGTGAAAATCTACCCTTAATTTTTTTGTTTTTTTCAAGTATTGATCCAATGGCTGATTTTTATTGCCACATCATCCTAATTGTATGATAATGGTGTAGCAGTCTACTAAATAGTATTACTATTATGTTAATACTTACTATTCTACTTTCCTAGGTGCATATTTTGTAATTTCGAGTCTCTTCCATTATTTACTAGTAGTTGGACATTCAAGAATTGATCCCTGCCATTATCTTAAACTCTGCCTGCCCTCCTCCTTTTAGCAAATGCTTCTAGTGTTGAAAAGTGATTAAATTGAACATTATCAAAAAGCTTAGATAAGATTGTGGCATGAAATTCTTAATACCAGTGCTAGTGTCTTTTATCCTAGTAAAATGTTGTTGATGTTCTTACTTATTTTTGTTAGAACAAGGATGAATACTAAAGGTTCATGATTAACAGGAATTTTTGCACACAAGTGCCTCCACTAATTTCAACTCGTCATGTGGAGAGGTGTGGACTGAATATGATGAGATGAGCAGGGAAAGCATCCGAAAAATTTCAGAAAACAAGGCTTACACAGCTAGAACTCTTTTTGATCTACTCCGCTCTGTGGCTCCAAAAATGATGCGACGTGCCGAGAATCACTTCTCTCATGGGATCTCAGAGAATCTTGATGATCCTAAATATGCCCATTACAAATACTGGTCCAATCCATTGGAGACCAAGTGAGTATGAACATCCTAAATTACAAAAATTCTCTTGGTACTTATTTATTTATTTTTTTACCGCAAGTAAAGTTCATAAAAGTTTTTATGAGTAATGCACGTCTTTTTTGTACCGAATACACATAAGCATCCTTGGCATATAATCTTTTTTGTGGTAGTCAAAATCACCTATCCAAAATTCAATGGTGATCCATTCAATATTTAATGGTGATTTTAACTACCACATCAGGAAGTATATACTTGAAAGGAATATAAGTAATATGCATTTGTAATTTATTATCCTTTTTTTCATTCAAGCAAAGCAGCAAAACTTGGAAAAACTATTGCTTGCACTAGAAATTTATGTTGCCCAAGGAAGATTCTTCCCCTTGCTTCCATTCCTCCGGTTAATATTACCTTGTTTTTGGTTTCATAAAACTTGATGGCATATATTTTGTATATGTGCTTCAGGCTTCCTGATGCTCCTGATATGGAGATATATTGTTTATATGGTGTTGGAATCCCCACTGAAAGAGCGTATGTGTACAAGTTGGCGCCTTCTGACAAGTGCAAGAACATTCCTTTCCGGATTGATAGCTCGGCAGATGGAGACGCTGGCAGCGGCTTGAAAAGCGGAGTGTATTTTGTGGACGGCGATGAGAGCGTGCCAGTTCTTAGCGCCGGTTTCATGTGTGCCAAAGGGTGGAGAGGAAGAACCCGGTTCAACCCATCTGGCATGGCAACATACATAAGGGAGTACCGGCACAAGCGTCCGGCGAGCCTGCTTGAGGGGAGGGGCACAGAGAGTGGTGCCCATGTAGACATCATGGGAAACGTTGCTTTGATTGAAGACATTCTAAGGGTTGCTGCTGGTGCCACTGGTGCAGAGATTGGAGGAGACAGGATTTACTCGGATATCATAAGAATGTCTGAAAGAATAAATCTTCGGATATGATTTTGTTGGATACATGAATTGCCTTCATGATAATTATGAGTAGAGCTGTTAACAAGGCGCAGAGAGAAACAGAGAGAGTAAAAAGTCACTAACATTAATAGAAATTATAGTGTTGGAGGGGCTGAAAGTGAAAACTCCTTGACATCTGCCATTAACTGCCATTCAAGATCACCAAGCAACTGTTGGTTTGAGGGAGAAATACATGGGGAGGGTGGAAGAATTTACTCAAGAAATTTAGTTAGTTTCTCTTATAATCATTCATGTGAGTAATGTGATCTTGGCATGGGTGCTGGGTTGTGGAGGTTGGTATAAATGGGCTACCCATTCCTCTTCAAGTAGGCAATAAGTAGCAATTTTCGTAGTTCTTGTAATCAAGTAATAAAAAAGAACTCCATCTGTTTCAGCGTAAAATTATTTTTGAAAAAATATTTTTTGCTCTTTTGTGCGACGGAAAATAATAGTCAATGAAAAATATTTTCAGTTTGACTGAAAACCTTATTTAATTCCGTAAAACGGTTTTCTTTTTTTTTTTTTTAAAACTGTAAATTATTTTTTGAGTTTGATAAAAAAGTAATTTAATTCTTTAAATTTAAGAAAAGTAGTTCTTGTAATCAAGTAATAAAAGAGAACTCGATTTGTTTCAGAGTAAAATGATTTTTGAAAAAAATATTTTTTGCTGTTTTATGCGACGAGTCAATGAAAAATATTTTCGGTTTGACCGAAAAAATTTATTTAATTTCGTAAAATGGTTTTCTTTTTTTAAAACCGTAAATTATTTTTTGAGTTGGAGAAAAAAGTAATTTAATTCTTTAAATTTAAGAAAAGTAGTTCTTGTAATCAAGTAATAAAAAAGAACTCGATCTGTTTCAGCGTAAAATGATTTTTGAAAAAAATATCTTTTGCTGTTTTATGCGATGAGTCAATGAAAAATATTTTCGGTTTGACCGAAAAAGTTTATTTAATTTCGTAAAATGGTTTTCTTTTTTCTAAAACTGTAAATTATTTTTTGAGTTTGAGGAAAAAGTAATTTAATTCTTGAAATTTAAGAAAAAAATTAAGAGAATATGCTGTTAGTGCTCTATGACACTCACGATGGATTGAAGTCAAACCTTTGGTTTTTAAAGAAAAAAGTTTTGGGTTTTAAAGAAAAAGCATAGCTAAAGCTATAAGGGATATCGGTTTTCCCATTGGACAATATGGTAGATTTTTTTTTTTTTTTTTGAGAAGTATTTGTTCTCATTTTTAACAAGAAATGCTATTTAGTAGTATTGAGTATAATGTGCGAGTATAAAAAATGATAGAGCCCTACATTAGAAAGATGTAAGAAGTGTGAGTGATTAATATTGTTGAGTTCAAACTCATAGGCTTATATTTTTGAGTTGTGTGGTGTCTCAACATGACAAGAAAAATTATTGTAGAGTTTATTTGAATAGGGAAGCAAAAAATAATATGATTCCCTAAATTTAAGAAAAATCTAGAAGAAGTTTATCCCAAAAGCTTAAAATGGAAGGAATTGATGATTAAAATATTTAACTGAAATGAGATTTGCATCGATGCTCGAACTTGGGACCTTTGTTCTGATACCATCATCATTAATTTCAAAAGCTTAAGCTGACAGGAAGATCTCTTGCCATGTAATCTTGCCTCCATTACTTTGCTTGTTTAATTAAGCAAGATTTCCCCTTTTTTCCTTTGAGTAATGCTAAACGGAAGATTTTGTCCCTCAAAAAAGGTTACATAACTTTTAAAATTATTAGTTAATTAAAATTCAATAGTAATCTATTCCAAATCCCATGATAATTTTAAAAAAAGAAACATCACAAAAACAAGAGGGTACAAAAGTCTTGCAATGAATCAATGATCTTCATTCTTCATAGCCGTTGTTGTTACCGTTGTCCCTTTCTATGATAATTACATACGCGGAGGGAGGGGGACCGGGGTAAATAAACAAGAAAAATCCCTTTGAGGGTTGAGAAGATAGCGATTAAAACCAAATAAATCTTCATCAATCCCCACCACTATTACATACCATATGACCCTTTGATTTGCTACTACAAATTTTATTATTATTATTATTATGGTTGTGTTTATGGATTGAAGGAAAAAGTATTTCTTTATAGTTTTATGATCAATAATTTTTTTTTTTATCTTAGATGTTTTAATGAAAGAAATGTATTGACCTTTATTTTTTATTTATTATATATATATTTTTATTATTTTCATAAGGACAACATTAGCATTTTTTGATAATGTTTTACTGAGAATGGGGAATTTCTCAAAGGGTCAACAAGTTTTAGAAGAATCTCGTCATTACTAATTAAGTTACTTATATATATATATATATATATATATATAGAAATATAATATATAAGAAATAAATTTTTATTATTTTATCTCCACGGCTAACACAAATTTTTAGCTTTACCTACAAGTACTGTCCTTTCCAAAAATAACTTGACTTTGAAAATGATAATTGAATAACAATAATTTTAAAAATTATGTCAATTTTAAGGGATATAAGAGGGACATAAGAAAAATTTGTAGCATTACTAATGTTTTAATGATCATTTTTACTCTAAACTGGTTAAGAGTAAAAACAGCAAATGTGAGTATGGATCAAACAAATTTGTTATATAAAACTTTTAGGTTAACCATGAAGAAAATACAATCAAAACTCACCAAATTAAATGAGCCCGGCTCTTCTTGGTCACTGTAAAAAGACGGTTAGCATAGACAAAGTTTCGTAAATAGAACAGTCTACAGGACAATAGGGGACAAGAAAATGCATGACTATCTTTAGACCCCTCAACCCTTCCCGTACCCGGGGGCGGAGCCAAAGGGTTCACTCCCAAAAATTTTCCCAAAGATGAATATGATAATATACATAAATGATTATTTGAGAACTAATTTACATTATTTTTTTATTCTTATAACTTAGGCATGAAAATATAACTTACAAGTTACGTTTATATGTTTTAAACAATAGTTAAATTATTTATGAATTTTGTTAATTATGTTTTTTAATATTTTTAATCAATATTTTTTTAGAGTAATTACCTTTTTCCCTTATGAACTACAACGCATTTTCACTTTGCCCCCATAAACTACCAACTATGACACCTAATCCCATGAACTACAATTTTGTGTCTAAAACCTTAATTCTGTCAGTCAAAGGCGTTAACTCAGACGGTCAAAGTGACAATGTGTTGTAGTTCATAGAGACAAAGTGACGGGTAGACCGTCTAAGTTAACGCATTTGACTGACGGAAGGCGGGTTTTGAGCACAAAATGGTAGTTCATGGGGGTCGGGTGTCACAGTTGGTAGTTCATGGGAGGAAAGTGCCAAGGCATTATAGTTGATGGAGAAAAAAAATGTAATTACCCCTATTTTTTTTTTTTTTTTTAAAAAATCATATATTTTAATCTTACTCCCCATGAAACCAAAATTTTGGCTCCGTCACCCTCGATGAAGGAAACGTACTTCCTATTTTTTATACTAATGGAGAGCAGCCTAACCCTACAAAAGTCCCACTCTCTCAAATTCTGTTTCAAGATCTTCCGCATGGCACGGTCCGTATATAATTGTTAATTACTGATAATGTTTCCATCATTAGTAATTACCAATAAATAATTGCCACTAGTACCAATCTTCCAAACTCAAATTCCTTAATTAAGCTAAATGCCTAATCACCATTGGAAACTATTTTATTACTTAAAAATAGATAAGGGAAGAGAAAAATTAGGACAATAAATAGAGAGAAAAGAGGGTTAAAAAAAGGGGATAATGTTAGGTGTACTCCACATTTTTCTACCTTTTAAAGTGTGGTACAGGTACCCTTCCATTATGTGACATGCATGCATGATTTGCCAATTTGAATTTGTAACATTTTCTTATGAATTTCTTAAAGAAAAAAAAGAAAGACACGGTGATAAATTAAACTAAATATATATTTAAATTAATTTTAAAATGATATATATTTTTAAATTAATTTTAAAATTATCATTAAACCAAAATTTAATAATAATTTATTCTAAATATTATGATAATTTTAAAAGTCAAATCAGCTTTGTAAAGATAAAACTATTACTCAATCGACAAAACCAATCAAGGCCGAAGATTAGTGGGTAAAAGCATTGTTTAACCCAAAGTTGGGCGTCAATATTTGATTTGAGCAAACAAAAGCAATTGCATTATTTAAAATGGATATGCAGAGGATAATCCATTTATATTTTAATTCGTAGAGAATTTGGTGGATGCGTTAATTAGCGGGAGCAATGGGAAGGCATATGCGTGGCTTGGTGCTGAAAACTATATATTTTGCCATGGATTGTATTTAGGAATTCCTTGTCTATGCAAATTAAGCTTATAGGCTTATAGGGGCAATGATCATATAATAGAATTAACAACAATTGGAAATCCTTGTAGAGACCGATTGATAAAGTGGAGTTGGGAGGATTGGAGAATTATATGTCACTTCTATCTATTCAGAAAAAAAATAAAATATTTTAGTGTGTAAAATATTAAACCCAATCGAAATGAAACATAAAAGTAAGAAACACACATAGTGGCCGCACGCCACCAGTTAGGGAGGAGAGAGTTTAGAGGGTGGCCGATAGTGGACCGCTAAAGTCAGTATTTAGAAGATACTTGTGCTAATATTCCTCTAATCTTTTTTATAAGCCATCGTCTCTCATTCTTCATTCTAGGGTTTTAGGATCTCCTGCTAGTAATTTGTTATTGACGTAGAGATTTTCCTAGTAGATTTGTTAGAAGCGTGCATTGGAAGTGAGGCGGGATTCGGGTCCTTGTTGGGTCGTTTGGGCCATAATTCTATGGGCCCTTGGGATTCTAATCATAGGCCGTCAGCCTAATAGGCCGTGGCTTGTAGAGCCGCTGGTCTTTCAAGTGTTTTCTGGGGCCTTTCTTGAAGGAGCTATCAATGGTTTGACCCTCTAGTAGTTCTTTTATTCCATTGACTTTTTAGTGTGATGATCAAATCATGAAAATTTGAATTTATCTTGTAGGCCAACATTCTAAGCGATTTGTGCAAAACCCTAGAAGTCATCTTTTGGCCCTTCTCCTGATCCGCTCCCTCCTCCTTTCTCCTCGCACCTACCCTTCCGCTTCCCCCCCTTCTCAAACCAGATTAGCAACTTTGGCCTTTCCGCTATGCGTCCGTCTACCTTTCATAGTGTTGTGTCGTTCATCTCCTCCTCGATCGTTGTTGTTGCGAATTGTTAGTTGTTTGTTTGTGTTTTTTGTTTTGAATAAGATGTTTATTTTCTCTCGATCTGCATCACAAGCGAGGATGAATAATTAGTTGTGAATGTTTATTTATCACGGCCTGCATAGTTCGGTGTGATCTCTCACAGCCAGTTTAAATAAATTATGTTAAGAATTTGGCTACCTATGTCTTAGATCTAATCTGGTCGGAACAGATCTGATTTTTAACTGTATTTGTATATGGGTTAGTGGAAGATTGAAGTAATAGATAGCATTTGATTGTAAGAATTTTTGTTTGTATCTCTAACTTTGTAACCTCATACAATGTGACTATGATTTTGCAGAGTTTTATACTTTGTGCTGTAAGAGTTTTATGCTCGTGATATTTAATCAATGAAATTTTCAAATTTCCGTTAAAAAAAAAAAAAAATTCTAAGCAATTTTGGTGGGCTACCATTTTTAAAGAGATTGTTGTTCAGTATTTTTTTCTAAATGAAATGGAGATGATTCATTACATACTCAAACATATATGTATAAATAAATAAATAAATATATATATATATATATATATATATATATATATATATAAGAACATTATCATGATAAGAGGTAGCAATCGAATGGGACTCAACTAGAAGAACAAGATGGGAAATCATTTCTCCAAGAACATTTGAGAATATATATATAGAGGAATGTTTGTGAAGCTCTTTTATACTAGTCTGCAACCAGTCAGCTCTCTCTCTGTGCAAAAATGGAAGCACTCTGCTTCATTGCTTCACCCACTCCTCTATTTCGCAGCACACCAGAGCACTCAACCTTCTCACCATTAATCAGGACGAAGAAGTACTCCAACCAAAGTCAACCATCCATTATTACTGCAACATTGACAAACCCAAAGGAGCAGATCTGCTTCCACAAGCTTTCAGGGCTCGATTCTCTTAATACGACGCCGCCCGAGTCGGCCTCCTCACATGTTCCCCAGCTGATGAAAGTCTCGTCTGAGTCGTTGGTGTATGAGAGTGGCTTCCTCGGTGTTGTGCCGGAAAAGATGGCGGCGCTGCCATCTGGGATGGGTGGGGACGGGGTTCACAGCGGCGCCACCAGTTACTTGACGAAGATATTGTCATCTAAGGTTTATGATGTTGCGGTGGAGACCCCATTGGACTATGCTTCGACGCTCTCTGAGAAGCTTGGTGTTCATCTTTGGCTCAAGAGGGAGGATCTTCAACCTGGAGTACGTAGGTTTACGACACATGTTTGTTTTCATTATTTTGCACATATTTTTATATCTATTTTTGTATAAAAGATGTGAAAATCTATCATTTATTGAATTTGTGAATTTCATGGATTCAATAATGAATTTCCAAAAGAAATGAAAAAAAAAAAAATTACAAAAAAATGACACCAAACATATCTTTAAAGAGCATGTTTGAGGTTGTGTTTGAGAAATAGATAGTTTTTAAGTCAAAAAGTGTTTTTTTATCAAAAACTTCATTTTTAAGCTATGCGTTTCGGTCATTTTTAGGCTTTCTGGATTCTTAAAAGCGCTTTCAATTTTTTTTGCTAAACGAGAATTTTTTATTTTTTTATTTTTTTTATCAAACAGACTTTTTGAGTATTAAATGCAATTTTAGGCACACCCAAATTAAACTTAAGGCACACCCAAATATGCCTTAAGTTTATTTTATTTTTTTTGTCATGAGTCATTCTCTGTATTTATATTTGTTTTTCAAATTTTGAAAACTAAAAATAAAAATGACATACGGAAAATCCATTTACAACCCACCAAATTGATATGGCAGGTGAAACCATATTGTGCTGTTTTTATTGGGACATAATTCAATTACTTGCCTAAATTGTTAGCAATTTGATTGGGATACTCCATATGAAAATTTTTAAAAATGTGAAATTATATAAGATGCACAAACTTTAAGTTCTGAAAAGAAATATATATATATATATATATATATATATATATATATATGAGAAATGGAGAGAGGATCCTTATCCCCAACATGGGACACTAACGGTGGGGCGGCCTATATATATATATATATGAGAAATGGAGAGAGGATCCTTATCCCCCAACATGGGACACTAACGGTAGGGCGGCCTAAACTTTATTTAAATAAGTGGGTGTTTCATATAAATTTTTTTATATTACCCATCTAAATTATTATTAATTCGAGTTAGAATATGTTTAAGATTGTGTTTGAGAAGTAGAGCTTTTAAGTCAGAAAGCTTCATTTTTAAGTTTTTACCAAAAATGCGTTTTGATCATTTTTAAGTTTTTTAACCATTAAAAGCACTTTCATTTATTTTTTTTACCAAACGGGATACTTTTTTATTTAAACCAATTTTTTGAGTATTAAACACACTTTTAAGCCTCTCAAATATACACTCAAACAGACCCTTAATCATTATCCCTTTTTTTATGGCCCGCCGCCACTCAAGTATCTAGAAGCTGTGGCCCAACACGTAGGCCCAAAGGTGCAAGGGCCCAAATCAGTAGTAAGAGCCCGAGGGGTCTGAAATACAATAAGAGTAAGACCATCATGATGTGTCTCTTGGGCCGGAAAACATTATTCCTTAAGCAAGTGGTCATGGGGTGCTGTGGAGCCAGAGGAGAGCAACTGGGCTTCTGTGTAGGAGAGGGAAAGGGCTCAGGTTGCCGAGAAGCCAATTCAGATCGAGGCACCAACAATGGCGGAGATGGCGCCGGGAGCTGAATCGACCAAGGAAGATCAACTGATGAGGAATTGGCAACCTGCGAGAACTGAACTGCTGTGTGTCTTAAATACTTGCATATTCCTAAGAAATGGAACTTTTTCTTGATGATAATATACATTGTACTAACTTCGAAAAATATCTCAAAGAATCCTCATTTTTATGAGACCATGAGATTTTGCTTCTTGAAAATTGTCTTTCACGCTGGAATTTGATAACAATTTAATTTCAACAGATCGATTAATGTTCCTGTAAACAAGAAAACCATCATTTTGGATTTTTTTGTCGAAAGGGTTCATTCTGAGGAAATGCTGTTTGTGCTTGTTTGTCTTTCACATTTCAAGAGCAGAAAACAGTTTTCCAAACTCTTTATTGATGTCTTCAAACTGCTAGGTATTCTCCTTCAAGCTGCGGGGAGCTTATAACATGATGGCCAAGCTTTCAAGGGAACAGTTGGACAGGGGAGTCATTTGTGTATCAGCAGGGAACCATGCCCAAGGTGTTGCGTTATCTGCACAAAAACTAGACTGTGATGCAGTCGTCGCCATGCCTGTTGCAACTCCTGAAATCAAAGTTGATAGCCTTTTTCCCTACCATCACATTCATTGATTTATGATAAAAAGCTTTTGATTTGTCTCATTATGTTTGTCAATTTTAGATATCCCAATTATTTGGTATTACACATTTGTTTAGCTGAAGGCGGTGGAGAGGTTGGGTGCTACAGTTGTACTTGTTGGCGAGTCTTATGATGAAGCACAAGAGTATTCCAAGAAGCGGGCCAGAGAAGAAGGTCGAACGTTTGTTCCTGGTTTTGATCACCCAGATATCATTGCAGGGCAGGGGACTGTAGGAATGGAGATTGTGCGTCAAATGCCTGCTCCATTGCATGCAATCTTTGTGCCTGTTGGAGGTGGCGGGCTAATAGCTGGAATTTCTGCCTATGTGAAGGCAGTTTACCCTGAGGTATGTGACATGTTTTCCTTCAAAATTCAACTAAGCAAATGCATTTGGCCTACGACTTCAATGGGACTCCAAAAAAAGTATACAAACAACTTATTGTGTTTAAATAATATACAAACTGAAAATCTATTACAGCTTCCTGTTTCTAACTGTTTAAGACTTTAAGTCATCAAAATTATTCTTCAAGTTTAGGAGATTTGAGCGCATTGTTTTGAAGTACGGATGTTATTGAAGCTGAATAAGGGTATGCAACATTTTTGAAATAGAAATGTAACTTTATGGAAAAATTTCTTTAAGATGCCTTATGGATGCAATGATATCTTAAGTCTGGGAAAAAGAAAGTATTCCCGGAATTCAGCATATGGACTGTCTCAAGTTTTCTGCTATGCTTTAAGAATTTGGTTGTACAGATTAAAAGTTTTTATTCTATGGATGTACTAATATCAAACATGATGACTAAATAAGTACGAGGCTGGTAACATATAGTGTGAAATTAATTTGATGATTCATTTATCCGTTTGATAGTGTCATTCAATCGGAGTGCGTGTTAAGCTTAATGAACTGTTTTCTGCTTCAAATCTCATCCAAGTTGGAATGAAATCCCATCTTCCTTTTTCTATAATTCTATTTTTCATTTTATTTGTTGATTAGGTGTACTGAGTTTATGTTGTATCAACGAACAAATTCTCGGAGTCCATTGTTTTATTTAGGGAAAATTGTTAAATTGGTCCTGGGATTTGAGGTTGTACAAATAGGTGACAAATAACTTCCTTGGTACAGATTTTGACCTTTTTTCTGCTGGGGCCATGATGAAATTACTCTTTTACCCTAAAAAAAGTATTAAAAAAAAGAAAAAGAAAAATGGGTGCTAACTATGGTGATGGTTTGGCCATCCCTAGACCAGCTAGAGGAGGTGGCAAACCACCCCCTAAGTGCCCGTTTTTCTATTCTTTTATGTTTTTCCCCCCTTCTTTTATTTTAATCTTTTATAATTTGTTTGAGAGTAAATGTATAATTTCAAAATGACACAGACCGAAAAATGACCGGAATTTGTACTGAGAGAGTTATTTATTACACAGGCATATCATATGGAGTTATTTGTCAGTTTTGAAACCTTAGAGAGTTATTTGTCATAATCTCAAACCCTGTAGACTAATTTTGCAATTTTCCCTTTTACTTATTCAGTTTTTTGTTTCACTTTCTGTGCTTTGCATCTCACAATGTTTATTTTAGCCAGTGTGTAAATCTTCTGGTTACATTTGCGTAAAACCATAATTAGCACTACCAGTATACATCTATCATGTAGGTCAAGATCATTGGGGTGGAGCCATATGACGCAAACTCAATGGCACTATCTTTATATCATCGGCAGAGAATTATGCTAGATAAAATAGGAAAATTTGCAGATGGGGTAGCCGTGGATGTGGTTGGAAATGAAACTCTTCGGTTATGCAGAGAGCTCATTGATGGAGTAGTTCTTGTCAGCCAAGATGCTATCTGTGCATCAATTAAGGTGAGTCTCTCTTCATACTCTTGGCTCGGAACCTTGCATCACAGAGGCCTTTGATTTTACCGTTCATGGAATAGTCTTGGCTGTTTCCATTTAATGTTAGTGAAATTCCTATATGTATATATAGGGAACAACATTTACTCCCATCTAATTACGAGATGACGATCCACTACAATTAAGTTGTCCCAAATGCATAGAGATTTGGGCAGTCTAAGTGAGCAGGCTGTGGGGCCCAACTGCCCCAGGTAGCCTAGGGTGTTGTGTCAAATTGCTCAAGGTAGATGGGTCCAATAGTCCCTCCCTAGGGTGGTAGTTAGAGGGACCC
>NC_081550.1:6304344-6313020 GCF_901000735.1 Corylus avellana
TTTGAGCGCATTGTTTGGAAGTATGGATGTTATTGAAGCTGAATAAGGGTATGGAACATTTTTGAAATAGAAATGTAACTTTATGGAAAAATTTCTTTAAGATGCAATGATATCTTAAGTCTGCCCTTTTGCCTTATGGATGCAATGATATCTTAAGTCTGGGAAAAAGAAAGTATTCCCGGAATTCAGCATATGGACTGTCTCAAGTTTTCTGCTATGCTTTAAGAATTGGGTGTACAGATTAAAAGTTTTTATTCTATGGATGTACTAATATCAAACATGATGGCTAAATAAGTAGGAGGCTGGTAACATATAGTGTGAAATTAATTTGATGATTCATTTATCTGTTTCATAGTGTGATTCAATCGGAGTGCATGTTAAGTTTAATGAACTGTTTTCTGCTTCAAATCTCATCCAAGTTGGAATGAAATCCCATCTTTCTTTTTCTATAATTCTATTTTTCATTTTATTTGTTGATTAGGTGTACTGAGTTTATGGTATCAACGAACAAATTCTCAGAGTCCATTGTTAGGAAAAATTGTAAAATTGGTCCTGGGATTTGAGGTTGTACAAATAGGTGACAAATAACTTCTTGTGGTGTGCCTATGTAACAAATAACTTCCTTGGTACAAATTTGGACATTTTTTTCTGCTGGGGCCATGATGAAATTACACATTTACCCTAAAAAAAGTATTAGAAAAAGAAAAAGAAAAAGAAAAAGAAAAATGGGTGTTAACTATGGTGATGGTTTGGCCACCCCTAGACCAGCTAGAGGAGGTGGCCAAACCACCCCATAAGTGCCCATTTTTCTATTCTTTTATGTTTTTCCCCCCTTCTTTTATTTTAGTCTTTTATAATTTGTTTGAGAGTAAATGTATAATTTCATAATGACACAGACTGAAAAATGACCGGAATTTGTATTGGAATTTGTACTAAGGGAGTTATTTATTACACAGGCATATCACATGGAGTTATTTGTCAGTTTTGTAACCTTAAAGAGTTATTTGTCATAATCTCAAACCCCGTAGACTAATTTTGCAATTTTTCCTTTTTACTTATTCAGTTTTTTGTTCCACTTTCTGTGCTTTGCATTTCACAATGTTTATTTAACCAGTGTGTAAATCTTCTGGTTACATTTGCGTAAAACCATAATTAGCACTACCAGCATACATCTATCATGTAGGTCAAGATCATTGGGGTGGAGCCATATGACGCAAACTCAATGGCACTATCTTTATATCATCGGCAGAGAATTATGCTAGATAAAATAGGAAAATTTGCAGATGGAGTAGCTGTGGATGTGGTTGGAAATGAAACTCTTCGGTTATGCAGAGAGCTCATTGATGGAGTAGTTCTTGTCAGCCAAGATGCTATCTGTGCATCAATAAAGGTGAGTCTCTCTTCATACTTTTAGCTCGGAACCTTGCATCACAGAGGCCTTTGATTTTACCGTACATGGAATAGTCTTGGCTGTTTCCATTTAATGTTAGTGAAATTCCTATATGTATATATAGGGAACAACATTTACTCCCATCTAATTACGAGATGATGATCCACTACAATTAAGTTGTCCCAAATGCATAGAAATTTGGGCAGTCCAAGTGAGCAGGCTGTGGGGCCCAACTGCCCTGGGTAGCCTAGGGTGTTGAGTCAACTTGCTCAAGGTAGATGGGTCCAATAGTCCCTCCCTAGGGTGGTAGTTAGAGGGAGTAAATGTAGTTTTCCACACATGCACGCGCGCGCACACACACACACACATATATATATATATATATATATATAACGCAGGCCACCATGCTTGATACCTAAACCAAATTCAAGGTTTTAAAAAGTAAGTTGAACATCCAATACTTGCCTAGTACATGATGAGGCCCAAACAATTGTTGAGCGCAGCTCATAAGAATTGCTGTGTGCTTTGTGGCTTGCTTTTGGAACAATATTTTACTGTTCGATGGTTAATACTACTGGACAAGATGACTCATACAACAACCAGGAGTAAGAATCAAGAAGAAAAGGTTACTTGCTGAGTCTCTACTTATATAGTTTATCAGTGTCCTTTTCCAATTCTATCTGATATTTGGATCCTCTGACTCTCAAATTTCTGTTTCACTAATAATGGAGTAAACAATTGATTCCCACTGTATGAATCAATTAGTATTCTCATTATTTCTCTTAAAGCCAATGAAACAAAGAAAATTTTCTCTTCAGTTGGATAAAAAATATAAAAAAATGAAAATTAAATGTGCACACTAAAGTGTTAAGACTACATCTGATTCTTAGGGCCACAAAAGAGTCCTTGTCAGAAGCCATCTTAAATGGGCATTTTATTAAGAAAATTGCAGACCCTTATAGTTTAGTTAGATTATGGCACTAGAAAGATCATAACCTGAATATTTTGATTTGTATGCTTGCAGTATATCATGCTTCAATTTGTAATTTGACCTGCTTAATCATATAATATGGAGTCATTTCTGGCTTTCGATATCCAGAAAAAGAAAAGAGTGGGTAATTAAGCACGCTAATTCTTTCTATGGAACTTTGGCAAGACACTATAGTAATTTGAGTGCTAAAATTGTAATTGGACTTTTTGCTGCAGGACATGTTTGAGGAAAAGCGAGCCGTACTTGAACCGGCGGGGGCCCTTGCCATTGCTGGAGCAGAAGCATATTGCAAATATTATGGACTGAAAGGTGAAAATGTTGTAGCAATAACCAGTGGAGCGAACATGAACTTTGATGGACTAAGGTTGGTATCCCAACTTGCTGATGTTGGTAGGCGGCATGAGTCTGTCCTTGCAACATTTGTTCCAGAGAAGTGCAAAAAGTTCAAAGAGTTTTGTCCATTGGTATGCCCACAGAGTACTTTTTCTACGTGCAGTAAGCCAATTCTATTCTTAGTGTTTCTTCCACTGGATTTTCTGAAACTAAGATCATCATTTTGTTTTTTATGACAATCATCCTCAAAACAAATATTATTGTTGGTTTTATTACGTACCTACGTTGTGTTGGCATGGCACATTCTGTGGACAAAAACACTAATTTAAGTTTAAAAGAGTTATGTCACTTGTTAATAAAGAGTTAATGCATCACTCCAATGACATTGTCTCAAACTTGAATATCTCAACCATTTTTGGGTGGTAAGTGACTTAGATGCCTAGTACCTTCGCCTAAGGTGGCTAGTATGGACTACACATAATCTAGGATGATAGAAGTTATGGGGCTATATGAATAATGAAGTTTTTAGCTTAAAAGATTTAGTTTTCACACTCTATTCATGCGTGTTCGACCGGTACTACTTGGGTTTCCAATGTTGAACTCTTTCTTCGAAGCAAGTTCGATAATCATTTGAACGGTAAACTAAAAATTGCAAAATCGAGAGCATCATTTGAAGCCTGTTTGATACATGATCAGATGGTAAGTTGAAAATGTTTAGACCATAGAGTTTTGCTTGAACCTTGTTTGAAGATAATTCAAACATCAAATTTAAAAATCGTGTACTTTAATCTAACACATTCGAATGCTGCATAAATTAAGATCTTTGCTTTAATACCATAATAAATTGTTTGTTGTTCAAAAAGTTTAAGCTCATAAAAAAATATAAGTTTAATTATTTAATTGATATTCTAACAATGATCATATTTCTTTTCGCTTTTACTTTTAGCTTACTTGTGAACAAGTTATAGGAGAAGAATAAAATTATTTAGAGTTCTAGAAGATTGACCTCTTATAAGCTTCCATTATTTAATCTTATATGACTTCAATTGTGAAATATTATTGAATGGGAGGTGAATTACAGATATTGTTTGAACTCAAAATCTCTACTTTGACACCATGATAAATGATAGTGAATTTAATAATTTAATTAATATTCTAACAATTTTTATGTTTCTTTTCACTTCACTTTTAGCTTAGTTGCTAACAAGTTATAAGAGAAGAATTGAATTATTAAGACCTCGATCATGGGACTGCACTGCAATATTGACCTCTCATAAGATTCCATAGCTTTAATTTCATGACTTTCCTTTGTAATGCAATAATGCAAGTGTTAGAAATATACCGAAACAGAAAATTTTATGAAATAATGCATATTCAAAGATTGAGCAGTTAATAGAGAATATTTCTTCCTTTTTTCTTTTCCCTTCCCCTTCTTCCTTCAGTTATCTTCAGTTTGTCATTAAATAGGTACTGGTTATGATTCCACTCTTTTGGGATATTTTTCAGTCGGGTGATCGATCAAGCATTGAGAATGAGATTCTCTGTTGGTTTGTCATCCCCAAGAGGCCAGGTGCTCTGATGAAATTACTAGATGCGTTAAGTGCCCGTTGGAATATTAGCATGCTCAATTACGGAGGACAGGTTGTGCTCAATTCTCTACTAGCACTGTGAATTCCCAATTATGCAAAAGCCAAATTTATTTTGATAATTTTCTTGAAAATGATCTTTTGATTTTCTGGCCTTTAACTATCATTGTTTTTTGCTATAATTTATATGGAAGAATAGCCTAAAGAAATTATATTTTTTTAGTTTGAGCTTATTGCTAAGGGTTACATTGTGTTTTGCCTCTTTACCAGGGTGAGAGTGGTGGAAATGTATTAATGGGTCTCCAAGTTGTAAGCTCCGAGATGGATGAATTCAAGGCTTTGGCCAATAGTCTAGGATATGCTTATGCATTTGAATCAGGGATGAAGCTTTGCCACTGTTGATGCACTAGTAGATGTCACACCTCCATTTCATAGTCAGGATTTAAAGTTGGTGCATCTAACGGTGTACATGATGTTAATGTTGACTCGTTTTTTATAAAGTTTAAAATAATATAGTATCATGTATACCGTTAGATGCACTAATTTTAGATCCTGACCATGATTTATATACTATCCATTTCAAATGAAATGGAGAGGATCATTGTCCTGCTTTAAAAGGGCGCCACTATATGTCTCGCTAATAAATCTGAGCTGCTGTATAAAGAGAAGGCACCAACGAATGAAATCAGTAGAATAAAATTGTGACAAGAATCAAAAGATGAAGATGGAGCTTCAGATGAGATGAAGCTTGAGATGAGATGAAGCCCGAGTTGGTGCTTAGCATGTAATATTTGTGCGCTTTACATAAAATACATGTAATATTTGTGTATACTTCTACTTTTTCATTTCGTTGGATCTCCAAGAGTTGGTAACTTATTTTTGTCTTTGGAGAAACTCAGATGTGATTGTTGTTCCTGTTTTGGTGTTCAGCAAGCTTTTCCTATTGGGTAACTCCATCAGGACACCACTAGGGGTATTCGCATCCGCATTTGCATCATACGATTATTATTTTTATCAACAAGGTTATTATGGTTATTATCCTTTATCAATTATCGCAAATGAGGTAATAGGCATTACCAAACTCGGCATTGATTATGCCAAGTGCAATCACTTATACATAAAAAGATAAATTTACGGCTTCTCTCTAGTGAGAGAAGCTCTTCCTTCTCTCTATGTAGAGAAAACGTGAATCCTTTGTGAGGCTTTTTACCACTGGTTGTGTTTGTTTGGGAAGGAGGAATGGTTCTTTCTCGTTCGCTCCTCCTCTCTCATTTTTTCTCCCTAGTCGGTGTTCTCGTGACTTTCCTATTTCATTTTTGCCCTTTAACAGTGTTTTTTCACCACTTTCCGCCGTCCACTACTTTGCTGCCCAAGGCCACTTGCCTCCTTAGTCTAGCTCCCTGCTACTTGACACTCACCGTCCTCCACCCTGCAACCTGGATCTACCATGGTTCATAAATGAGTTTTCTTTAAAACCCGATATACTTTCCTCCAATTGACCTAGGTCTTCACACACCAGGCCACCGTCCTCATCGCCTCCCAGCTCCCCACAACTACCTTCTGCTTCGCCTCCAGTCGTTCATGCTTCAGCACATGTTCCCCATGCCTCAATCAGCAAGCTTCTCTTGCCGCTCTTCCACCTTCTCCACCGCCAACATTATTGTTTGTACAATTTTTATTTATTTATTTTATTGTTTTTCCACTTGTTTTGTTTTTCCCTTTTTTTTCTTCGTCTTTATTTTCCATGTGTTTCTTGTTGTTTTGTTTGGGTTTTGTCGATTTTAGTCTCTCTTTGTTCTTAAGGTTCTTTGTTGTGGAGACTAGTGCTACCGGAGATAGTATTCCATTCTCTTCGGTTCCAGATTCGGTTCTGGAGAGTGTCTTTCTTAGTTGACATCCTTCCTATGGTTAAAGGAGTTCCGCGGCGGCGGTGTAGATGGATTTGGACATCTTAAGGTTCTTTTACTTGTAACTAGGGTTAGTGAACCTCTTGAGGTTCGTGACTCTTCCTATATTCTTTTTTCTTTAGTAACAGTTTTGTGTAGTCCCTTGAAGATGACCGGGTCATTTGTTTGGCCCATTTCCTACTTTGATCTGTTTTCTTGCAATGTTGATTTTCGTTTTTGGATTTGTTGTAAGGAAGCCTACCCATTTTCAATATTTCGATCAATTGTAACCCTTTCTCTACTTGATTAGAAAGAAAAAAGAATAAGAGATTTTATTGCATTTTTTCAATGTGGGACAATAACCGTCCAACACTTCTTGACCACATGCAGAATTTTTTTATTTTTTTTATTATTTTATTTTTTACATGTATTCAAAAACTAATTAGTAACATAAATGCTGTCAATTATTCTGCCGCAAGCACTCACCAAGTGTAGCTTGAATTAATTTGGAATTCGTTTTGATGTAAATTTTTTTTTTTTATTGGAATATATATATATTATTCAATCATATTAAAATTTAAATTACAATAATGTCCCAACCAAGTCCTGGCATTGACATGTTCGAGTACTGTGAGTCCCGACCGGGTTCAACGAGGTTTCAATCGGGTCCCAATGGTGTCCCGACCAGGTCCTGACGAAGTTCCAATGGTGGCTTGGCCGGATCCTAGAGAATCCCAATCGTGTTCCCACTGGGGTCCCAATCGGGTTCCTGCAATGTCCCAACCTAGTCTTGGCAAAGTCCGAGCGGCGGCTCAGCTAAATCCTAAAAAGTTCCTGGCAGTGTCCTGACGGTGTCCCAGAGAGGGACTGATCGGGTCTTGGCTATGTCCTAGTTGGGTCTCAGCAGGTCCCAACCAAGTTCCGAGGAGTCCTGATGACGTCCTAGTGGGGTCCTTGCAACATTCTGGGTAGGTCTGTTGAATTAAGAATAAAATGCTCAAACTCGAAAAATAATTTATGATTTAAAAAAAAAATGAAAATCATTTTACAGAAATTAAAGAGTCATTTAATATTTTTTGTTGACTATTATTTATGGTCGCAGCTAACACCTAAAAATACATAAAATATTTTTCAACCAAACATACTAAGTGCATGTTTGAGATTGCGATTTACAGCACCAAAAGGGCTTTTAGGTTCCAAAAAGCACTTTCAAGGAAAAAATTGGTCGTTTGGGTTTCTTTTAATAAAGAGCTTTTTGTCCTCCCAAACGTTAAACCGAGCGTTTAGCCACAAGCTCCAATTTGGGGCTTTTGACCAAACGCACTTTAAATGGAAAAGGTGCGCCGCAGTTTTTGTTTAATGAAAATAACATAGTGCCAAAAATATCCAAAATATTTCACATATTTACAACATTACCAATATATATACAAATTTTTTCATGCCTTGTGCCTCCTCAGTGAATTTGAGAGCTGCAAACCCTTTTGTGAATTTGAGAGCTACTGAGTTCCGTCGCCCGTCTTTGAGAGCTACATATTGTGGTATGTCTGATTTTTCTTTTGATTTCTATATACTCCTGTTCTTTCGAGGGTCAAAGAGAGAAAGAGAGACGAAACTTTGACGTTCTTGGCTACAAAAAACATAACCAAGAGAAAGGTGTTTATATAGAAAGAGAAAAATCATGGTGAGTAGTATAGTTTTTTGAGCAAAGTGACAAAGAGACCAGATTTCTGTATTTTGGCTTGTTTTTTGAGTGTATGGTTTACTGAGTGAGAGATGTAAGAAAATATTGAGGGAGAGAGATATACTTTGAGGACTAGCAGAGTGAGAGAGATGATTGCTTTATTACTCTGTTGGCTTCTAGATGTTTTTTTTCTTTCTGAACACTCTTTTTTGCATTGTTTCTGATGCTGCCCCTTTTTTTGCTTGCTTTTTCTGCATCTTCACGTGCCCCGTTTGAATTATCTCACTATTTCTTTCTCTCTCACACGTCGCACTCGTCTCAAAGCCTTGCCCTTCTGTCAACAGAAAGGAAAAGGACAAGGACGTGGGTGAACATATTTGATAGAGATATTTTGCAATTTTTTTTCTCTTTCTCTCACACCACCGAATCATGCCTTCTTCTTTGCAATTAATTTTATTTTATTTTATTTTATTTTTTTTCTTTTCTGTGAACCACATGGATTTGGTAGAGATATTTTGTAATCTCCTTTTCTCTCTCACACCACCGAATCATGCCTTCTTCTTTGCAATTAATTAATTTTTTTTTATTTTTTTTAAAGCAAAAACACTCCTGCAACTTCATTATATATATATATATATATATATATATATATATATATAATCTCTCTCTCACCACCTTTTTGTCCTTTGCAAATTGCAACACTTACTTCTGAAACGCTTCTGAAACGCTCTCTCTCTCTCTCTCTCTCTCTCTCTCTATATATATATATATATATATATTGTAAACCTCTTTCTCTCTCACACACACCA
>NC_081550.1:6313120-6371230 GCF_901000735.1 Corylus avellana
GTGTTGTGGTGTTAAAAAGTGTGTTAAATAATTTGAAGTGTTAAATAATTTAAATAATTTTTTTTTTTTTTTTTTAAACAAAAAAGAAAGAATATGTTGACGTTTTGTTACATAAACCATTACAAAATAATTTTTACTTGTGAAAGCTAACGTTAACCATTTTTATATAAAAAGGTTGGTATAAAATGGATAAAAAAAAAAAAAAAATCATTACCAACCTTAGGCCTTTATTGAAAAACATGTAATGATTTTACGTAAAATGACATATATTTTGTGTCACATAATGATTTTTTTTTTTTTGCTTATATTAAAAAAAAAATCATTACATGTCCTTTATTGTCATTTTTTCAACTAAAAGCACTTTTTTTGTTTTGTCACCAAACATCAGTAACATCAAAAAAGCACTTAAGACATGCGGTTATCAAACATGTAAACAGCTTTTCAGTAATAGCACATTTGACAAAATCTCATAGGCAAAAGCTCTATATTCAAAAGCTCTATTTTCCACCCCAATCCCAAACAGGCTCTAAGAGCCTTAAGAAGTTCGTTCCTCTCATTTATAAAGCTTTCTCAACTTATGGGGATTAATTAGACTAGAGTATTTGTGGATATTGATGCATGTTCGTCAACCATCTGTCCACAATACAAAAAAGACAGAAGGGGGCCGAAGTTAATTGGAATTTTCTATACAATTAACCTTTTTTTTTTTTCTTCGATGAACTCTCTCAAACAAAGGATTGCAATCATTTTGTAATGTGGACACATGAACGATTTGAAAGAAAACATAATCAAATGAATATATAAAACAATAGCAGAATAAAATAAAATAAACATAAAGATTTTACATAATTTCATCTATGACATAATAAAATTTTAAAAGCTACATTATACTCTTATTTAATTGATAATTTTACAATACAAAAGACTCATATTTATAAGAGAATTGAGATAACTAGTTATCAAACCTAATTTCAATTAATCCTATAAAATATAAGTTGTCCAACAACATTCTCTATTAAATTGGTCATGTTTCTTGGAACATGCAGTGACGACTTCTCAACCGACCGTCTTCGTTTGCTTGGTGATTAGTGTGTGTTTAAGGAACCCAAGATCAAAGGTTTAAAGGTTGGTCTCCAACCAGTTATTAAAGCCCTCCTTAAATTCCCCCTTCCTAACACACTACTGTTGATATCAGATTATATATAATTATACTTATAATGGATTTCAAGATCTTTCTTGGCTTCCTTTCTTCTTGTGTTTCTTGGGCTATTTGTGGCTGATGGGCAGTATGGGCCAGCAATGTACTTTTTTGGGGACTCTGGCTTTGATGTCGGTAACAATAATAACTTATTCACTCTTATAAAATCAAAGCCGGAGGGAAGTCTCTTCCATAAGGAGGGAAGTTTGATTTTATAAGAGTGAGTAAGTTATTATTGTTGTCTAGGAGTTTGATTTTATAAGAGTGAATAACTGGGAGGAGAGATTGTTGTCTGTTGCCAATCTCTCTTTTGCCAATCTCCCAGTTAACAGAATACAACTGCATTGCTTCTTCTCTAGCTCATCCTCTCCTCGCAATTCTGTCTCAAACCCCCTGTGGCAAACTGTATGTAATTTTTCAGCAAGAATCTACATTTCAGTTCATGAACCAGTGTATTTCAGCAACAAAATTTTCTATGATCTTTGCTTTTGTTTTATGAATATTTTGAGCTCTGTGTTAAAAAAAATAGAACTATTTCTTTCTTGTAATGATCATACAAACCATGGTTTGTTTCTTCACCTTCACTGCAGCATCAAACCTGCCGAAATTGACTGCAGACTATGGTCTCTTTGCATGGTTGGGTGTTTTCCTAGCAAGTGCGGGGCTCATTATGTTTTATAGGTGTAGAAGGTATGTTATTGGTAGAAAGTGAAAGACTTGGATCTATTTATACTGGTTGCATCATGTTGAATTTTATATCGGTGGTCAATACTGGTTTCTTTTTTCCTTTTAGTTCCCAGCTCCATTCTTCACTTGACATCTATAAGTTACTAATCTCATTTATGCTTACTTTTAGAACTTGATGCCTCTCTTAATTTATTTTCTTTAAGTTATATCTTTCAACCAATTGTGTTTTTTTGGGTCCATGAACATGGCAATCAGTTGTCCATTGTCTCACTTTTTTCTTCTTCTTATGATTAGTATTATTTCTGTGATGGCAGCTATTGTGAAAATTTTAATTACTTGCAAGTGCATGAATCGTTTGTAATCTAGGGATGTAAGTGCGAGGTCGATCCCACAGGGAGAGAAAGACGTGAAGAGAGAGAACCGAGAGAAAAATAATAATAATAATAATAAGTTAAAACATTATTTTATAATTTGGTAAATATTAATTCCTCAATATAATTTGATTTGTATTTATTGTATAATTTGATTTTTATTTATTTGTTTCCTTATTTTATTTGAACATTAATAATAGTTGATCTATTAAGGAATTTATGTATCGTATATATTTAAACCGGTGGCTATGTAGTGATTGGTGCAATAAATTATTAAAAGGACACTTGCCGCAATTCTAAACTACCTCTAAAGAGTGATTCGGTATATATATATATATATATGACAGTCATTAAATTTGACCATCAATTCTTAATAAACACTTAATTATGATCGTTATATTAAAAATATTATCAACGATTATTTAAGAGAAAAAACACACTTTACACCCTCAAAATTTTTCCCCATTTTTAATTTGGCTTATAATGTTTAAAAATTGGCAATGTTCCCCATCAAAGTATCAAATTTCCAATCCGACCCCCATCCGTTAGCAATTTCCATCTAATTTGACGGAAAATTGCTCACATCTTGAGCATGTGCATTTTTTTTGTCTAAACTTTTCAAAATTGCCTCTAATTAAATAAACAAATATTAGATTAAATTTTTTTTTTTTGGGGTGGCCAAATGGGCCAAATGGGGATGGCCGAAACCACCCCAAACCTTTTGGGGGTGGCCGAACCACCATCAAATGGCCAAAGGAGGTGGCTCGGCCACCCCCAAATGGCCCAAGTGCCACCCCAAATGTTTTTGCTTTTTAATTTTTAATTTTTAATTCTTTACTTTTTTACCTTTTTTTTTTTTTTTTTTTTTTCAAAAATATAGGGACAATTAGGTCTTTTCAATAATTTCCGTAAGAGAGAACATAAATTATTGATTGATGGGTCACATTGCGAATTTTTGATACTTTGTTGTAGTACATTGCCAATTTTTAAACATTGGAGGCCAAATTGCAAATTGAGTGACATTTTGGGGGGGTAAAGTGTATTTTTCCCATTATTTAATTATAACGGTTAGATCGTAATTTTTAGTAATGATATGTTAGATCAAACTTAATTTGATCTCACAATTGACTTTGCTAATATTCCAGAAAATCCGACCGTTGGATTTACGTTAGAAGCATTCTATGGTTAAGATAAACCACTAGATCGAATGATCATGATCGTCCAAAACTGAATTGTCATGAACTGATCATTGCAATCTAAGTTCCAAGTGTGCCATCAAGGAACCCTATAACTCACTGCCACGCACGCACTTTGTGCACCCAAGCATTGCTTTAAAGCAAATGCTTAATGTGTGTTGGGCCTTATAAATGTTAACTTGACTTTCTATTTTTTCAATGTGAAACTCTCTTCTTTGAAGGCTCTTTAATAGCTTCAATTTATTACATTCCAAACAGCAATATATATATATATACAATGACTCTATTAATCATATTTAAAAAAACATGCACATTTTTTTTTTTAGGGAAAAAAAAAAAAAAACACATGCGCTTCATACATGTTTAAGGAACACAATCGAATTTGAGAAAAACATTTTCTATTTGTAAATTATTTATTCTTTTTTGAAAATATTTCTCGGTGTTTGGCTTGGACGGAAAATCACATTTTTTTAATATATATATATATTTTCATTCAATCATATTAAAATTTAAATTACAATACTGTCCCAACTGGGTCCCAACATTGACCTGGTCGAGTCCTACGAGTCCCGACCGGGTTCGACGAGGTTTCAATTCAGTCCCAATGGTGTCCTGACCAGGTCCCGACGAAGTTCCAATGGTGGCTTGACCGGATCCTAAAGAAACCCAATCGTGTTCCCACTGAGGTCTCGATCGAGTTCCGGAAATGTCCCAACTAGGTCTCAGCAAAGTGCGAGAGGCAACTCGGCTAAATCCCAACAAGTTCCCGGCGGGGTCCTGACAGTATCCCAGCGAGGTACCGATTGGGTCTCGGCTGTGTCCTAGTTGGGTCTCGGCAGGTCCCAACCAAGTTCCGAGGAGTCCTGACGACGTCCTAGCAGGGTCCTTGTGACATTCCGGTTAGGTCTGTCGAATTAAAAATAAAATGCTTAAACTTGAAAAATAATTTACGATTTTTTAAAAAAAAGAAAATCATTTTACAGAAATTAAAGAGTCTTTTAATATTTTTGTTGACTATTATTTTTGGTCGCATCTAACACCCAAAATATATAAAATATTTTTCAAAAATCATTTTTCACCCAAACATACTAAGAGCCTTAAGAAGTTCGTTCCTCTTATTTATAAAGCTTTCTCAACTTATGGGGATTAATTAGACCAGAGTATTGTGGATATTGATGCATGTTCGTCAACCATCTGTCTACAATACAAAAAAAGACAGAAGAGGCAGAAGTTAATTGGAATTTTCTAAACAATTAATCGAAGTTGTTGTTGTTTTTTTTTTTTTTTTTTTTTCTTGAACTCTCTCAAACAAAGGATTGCAATCATTTTGTAACGTGGACACATGAACGATTTGAAAGAAAACATAATAAAATGAATATATAAAACAATAGCATAATAAAATAAAATAAACATAATTCCGTCTATAACATAATAAAATTTTAAAAGCTACATTATACTCTTATTTAATTGATAATTTTACAATACAAAAGACTCATATTTATAAGAGAATTGAGATAACTAGTTATCAAATCTAATTTCAATTAATCCTATAAAATATAAGTTGTCCAGCTATAAGATCTTAACTAATACCATATAAGATCTTAAAATGTGATAAGTATAAAATGCGGAATAATATGAAAGGAAGAAAATAGAGAAAGACACAAAGATCAAAGTGGTTCGGCATATAACCTACATCCACACACTAAAGCATCAATAAGCTACATATTTCCTTTATTATATGATCTAAATACACAGCTCTATTTATAGAGCTTTATATGTGATTTGAAATATTTCAAATACAAAGATATTTCTTAAATCATGATTAATAAATATTATCTAAATCCCTTGATTTAGGGAATACAAAATCAACATCTATTCTAAATGATTCATATCCTTAACACCAGCAACATTCTTTAGAAAATTGGTCATGGTTCTTGGAACATGCAGTGACGACTTCTCAACCGACCATCTTTGTTTGCTGGGTTCGTCAACCATCTATCCACAATACAAAAAGGACAGAAGAGGCTGAAGTTAATTGGAATTTTTTAAACAATTAACCGTTTTTTTCTTTTTCATTACTTTCCTGAACTCTTCTCAAACAAAGGATTGCAATCATTTTGTAATGTGGACACATGAACAATTTGAAAGAAAACATAATCAAATGAATATATAAAACAATAGTAGAATAAAATAAAATAATGTTGTGTATGTTACAAACAATTTATTATTTTGCTATTGGTCTTAATAGTATTTTCGGTTATTCTAAATATTTTACCGTTTGACATTAAAATATTTTTATGAGATTTTATCATCTTTACAGTTAATGATCAAACGTATTTTATCATCTATCTTTATGGTTTATGACCGTTTAAACTTTTATAATCATTGATTTCTTTTTACCGTTGGTTAATTTATTTCGTTATGTTAAAGACCGTTTGTCCTTAATGCATGGTCAAGTGCTGACCATTTGACTTTAATACATGAGCCACATATAATGAGCTTTTAAAGAAAATGACTTACTACGTTTGTATAAGAAAGGATTACAGCTTTGGGAAATATATATATATATAGGATCAATTCTTTTCTTTAAAAAAAAAACAGAGGATTGAAAAAACATTGGCTTTGGAGGCATAAATCCATATACTATATTATTAGCTTTTCCACAAAATAATACTTGAAGTTCTTCATTCACTTTGTCAAATGGGTTGTTCTATTACTCTTCGTTACTTGGAAGTGTGTCCTTAACGAAGATAGACGCTATAGTCTAATCCTGGGAGGTTGCGTGTCAAAGGATCCGATCGCACCGAGTTATACACTTCGGGAGGCACGAATCAACCTTTAAGGACAATGCTTTTGCGTGATTCTATAGCACATTATGAGATCTTTCCATACTTTACTTTTCATCTCTTGTATTTTTTTTATTTTATTGTTAATTTTTAGATTGTAATGATTTTATATCAACGAGAATTTGTACATCATCCAAAATTATTTCCAACAAATAAACATAAAGATTTTACATAATTCCGCCTCTAACATGATAAAATTTTAAAAGTTACATTATACTCTTATTTAATTGATAATTTTACAATACAATAGACTCTTATTTATAAGAGAATTGAGATAAATAGTTATCAAACCTAATTTCAATTAATCCTGTAAAATATAAGTTGTCCAACAACATTTTCTAGAAAATTTGTCATGGTTCTTGGAACATGCAGCGACTTCTCAACCGACCATCTTTATTTTCTTGGTGATTAGTGTGTGTTTGAGGAACCCAAGATCAAAGGTTTAAAGGTTGGTGCATGTCCAACCAGTTTTCTAAACAATTAACCGTTTTTGTTTTTTTTTTTTGTTTTTCATTTCTTTCCTATACTCTCTCAAACAAAGGATTTCAATCATTTTGTAATGTGGACACATGAACGATTTGGAAGAAAACATAATCAAATGAATATATAAAACAATAGCAGAATAAAATAAACTAAACATAAAGATTTTACATAATTTCGTCTATAACATAATAAAATTTTAAAAGCTACATTATACTCTTATTTAATTGATAATTTTACAATACAAAAGACTCATATTTATAAGAGAATTGAGATAACTAGTTATCAAACCTAATTTCAATCAATCCTATAAAATATAAGTTGTCCAGCTATAAGATCTTAACTAATACCATATAAGATCTTAAAATGTGATAAGTATAAAATGCGGAATAATATGAAAGGAAGAAAATAGAGAAAGACACAAAGATCAAAGTGGTTCGGCATATAACCTACATCCACACACTAAAGCATCAATAAGCTACATATTTCCTTTATTATATGATCTAAATACACAGCTCTATTTATAGAGCTTTATATGTGATTTGAAATATTTCAAATACAAAGATATTTCTTAAATCATGATTAATAAATATTATCTAAATCCCTTGATTTAGGGAATACAAAATCAACATCTATTCTAAATGATTCATATCCTTAACACCAGCAACATTCTTTAGAAAATTGGTCATGGTTCTTGGAACATGCAGTGACGACTTCTCAACCGACCATCTTTGTTTGCTGGGTTCGTCAACCATCTATCCACAATACAAAAAGGACAGAAGAGGCTGAAGTTAATTGGAATTTTTTAAACAATTAACCGTTTTTTTCTTTTTCATTACTTTCCTGAACTCTCTCAAACAAAGGATTGCAATCATTTTGTAATGTGGACACATGAACAATTTGAAAGAAAACATAATCAAATGAATATATAAAACAATAGTAGAATAAAATAAAATAATGTTGTGTATGTTACAAACAATTTATTATTTTGCTATTGGTTTTAATAGTATTTTTCAGTTATTCTAAATATTTTACCGTTTGACACTAAAATATTTTTATGAGATTTTATCATCTTTACAGTTAATGACCAAACATATTTTATCATCTATCTTTATGGTTTATGACCGTTTAAACTTTTATAATCATTGATTTCTTTTTACCGTTGGATAATTTATTTCATTATGTTAAAGACCATTTGTCCTTAATGCATGGTCAAGTGTTGACCATTTGACTTTAATACATGAGCCACATATAATGAGCTTTTAAAGAAAATGGCCTACCATATTTGTATAAGAAAGGATTCCAGCTTTGAGAAATATATATATACGATCAATTCTTTTCTTTAAAATAGAAAACAGAGGATTGAAAAAACATTGGTTTTGGAGCATAAATCCATATACTATATTATTAGCTTTTCCACAAAATAATACTTGAAGTTCTTCATTCACTTTGTCAAATGGGTTGTTCTATTACTTTTCGTTATTTGGAAGTGCGTCTTGAACGAAGATAGATGCTATAGTCTAATCCTGGAAGGTTGCATATCAAAGGATTCGATTGCACCGAGTTATACACTTCGGGAGGCACAAATCAACCTTTAAGGACAACGCACTTGCGTGATTCTATAACATATTGTGAGATCGTTCTATACTCTACTTTTTATTTATTTTATTTTATTTATTTTATTGTTAATTTTAGATTGTAATTATTTTATATCAATGAGAATTTGTGCACCATCCAAATTATTTCCAACAAATAAACATAAAGATTTTACATAATTCCGCCTCTAACATGATAAAATTTTAAAAGTTACATTATACTCTTATTTAATTGATAATTTTACAATACAATAGACTCTTATTTATAAGAGAATTGAGATAAATAGTTATCAAACCTAATTTCAATTAATCCTGTAAAATATAAGTTGTCCAACAACATTTTCTAGAAAATTTGTCATGGTTCTTGGAACATGCAGCGACTTCTCAACCGACCATCTTTATTTTCTTGGTGATTAGTGTGTGTTTGAGGAACCCAAGATCAAAGGTTTAAAGGTTGGTGCATGTCCAACCAGTTTTCTAAACAATTAACCGTTTTTGTTTTTTTTTTTTGTTTTTCATTTCTTTCCTATACTCTCTCAAACAAAGGATTTCAATCATTTTGTAATGTGGACACATGAACGATTTGGAAGAAAACATAATCAAATGAATATATAAAACAATAGCAGAATAAAATAAACTAAACATAAAGATTTTACATAATTTCGTCTATAACATAATAAAATTTTAAAAGCTACATTATACTCTTATTTAATTGATAATTTTACAATACAAAAGACTCATATTTATAAGAGAATTGAGATAACTAGTTATCAAATCTAATTTCAATTAATCCTATAAAATATAAGTTGTCCAGCTATAAGATCTTAACTAATACCATATAAGATCTTAAAATGTGATAAGTATAAAATGCGGAATAATATGAAAGGAAGAAAATAGAGAAAGACACAAAGATCAAAGTGGTTCGGCATATAACCTACATCCACACACTAAAGCATCAATAAGCTACATATTTCCTTTATTATATGATCTAAATACACAGCTCTATTTATAGAGCTTTACATGTGATTTGAAATATTTCAAATACAAAGATATTTCTTAAATCATGATTAATAAATATTATCTAAATCCCTTGATTTAGGGAATACAAAATCAACATCTATTCTAAATGATTCATATCCTTAACACCAGCAACATTCTTTAGAAAATTGGTCATGGTTCTTGGAACATGCAGTGACGACTTCTCAACCGACCATCTTTGTTTGCTGGGTTCGTCAACCATCTATCCACAATACAAAAAGGACAGAAGAGGCTGAAGTTAATTGGAATTTTTTAAACAATTAACCGTTTTTTTCTTTTTCATTACTTTCCTGAACTCTTTCAAACAAAGGATTGCAATCATTTTGTAATGTGGACACATGAACAATTTGAAAGAAAACATAATCAAATGAATATATAAAACAATAGTAGAATAAAATAAAATAATGTTGTGTATGTTACAAACAATTTATTATTTTGCTATTGGTCTTAATAGTATTTTCAGTTATTCTAAATATTTTACCGTTTGACATTAAAATATTTTTATGAGATTTTATCATCTTTACAGTTAATTATCAAACATATTTTATCATCTATCTTTATGGTTTATGACCGTTTAAACTTTTATAATCATTGATTTCTTTTTACCGTTGGTTAATTTATTTTGTTATGTTAAAGACCGTTTGTCCTTAATGCATGGTCAAGTGCTGACCATTTGACTTTAATACATGAGCCACATATAATGAGCTTTTAAAGAAAATGACTTACTACGTTTGTATAAGAAAGGATTACACCTTTGGGAAATATATATATATATATATATATATATATAGGATCAATTCTTTTCTTTTAAAAAAAAAACAGAGGATTGAAAAAACATTGGCTTTGGAGGCATAAATCCATATACTATATTATTAGCTTTTCCACAAAATAATACTTGAAGTTCTTCATTCACTTTGTCAAATGGGTTGTTCTATTACTCTTCGTTACTTGGAAGTGTGTCCTTAACGAAGATAGACGCTATAGTCTAATTCTGGGAGGTTGCGTGTCAAAGGATCCGATCGCACCGAGTTATACACTCCGGGAGGCACAAATCAACCTTTAAGGACAACGCTTTTGCGTGATTCTATAGCACATTATGAGATCTTTCCATACTCTACTTTTCATCTCTTATATTTTTTTTATTTTATTGTTAATTTTTAGATTGTAATGATTTTATATCAACGAGAATTTGTACATCATCCAAAATTATTTCCAACAAATAAACATAAAGATTTTACATAATTCCGCCTCTAACATGATAAAATTTTAAAAGTTACATTATACTCTTATTTAATTGATAATTTTACAATACAATAGACTCTTATTTATAAGAGAATTGAGATAAATAGTTATCAAACCTAATTTCAATTAATCCTGTAAAATATAAGTTGTCCAACAACATTTTCTAGAAAATTTGTCATGGTTCTTGGAACATGCAGCGACTTCTCAACCGACCATCTTTATTTTCTTGGTGATTAGTGTGTGTTTGAGGAACCCAAGATCAAAGGTTTAAAGGTTGGTGCATGTCCAACCAGTTTTCTAAACAATTAACCGTTTTTGTTTTTTTTTTTTGTTTTTCATTTCTTTCCTATACTCTCTCAAACAAAGGATTTCAATCATTTTGTAATGTGGACACATGAACGATTTGGAAGAAAACATAATCAAATGAATATATAAAACAATAGCAGAATAAAATAAACTAAACATAAAGATTTTACATAATTTCGTCTATAACATAATAAAATTTTAAAAGCTACATTATACTCTTATTTAATTGATAATTTTACAATACAAAAGACTCATATTTATAAGAGAATTGAGATAACTAGTTATCAAACCGAATTTCAATCAATCCTATAAAATATAAGTTGTCCAGCTATAAGATCTTAACTAATACCATATAAGATCTTAAAATGTGATAAGTATAAAATGCTGAATAATATGAAAGGAAGAAAATAGAGAAAGATACAAAGATTAAAGTGGTTCGGCATATAACCTATATCCACACACTAAAGCATCAATAAGCTACATATTTCCTACATTATATAATCTGAATACATAGCTCTATTTATAGAGCTTTACATGTGATTTGAAATATTTTAAATACAAAGATATTCCTTAAATCATGATTAACAAATATTATCTAAATCCCTTGATTTAGGGAATACAAAATCAACATCTATTCTAAATGATTCATATCCTTAACATGCCCCCGCAAGATGAATGGTCCATTAGCGATCGTTGATCTTGAACATATCAAGTGGCTGGAGTTGATGGCGCCTGATTTGAAATATTGGCTGCTCTTGAACTTGAACTTCGGCGACTGTGGCCGGGATTTGAACATCGGCAACTTTTTGACTGGCATCGGTTACTTTGACTGGAATTTTGACATCACAACTTTTGGCTAGAATTTTGACATCTGCAATTTTTGGTTGGAATTTTGACATCGGCTATTGTGGCCAGAATGAGCCAACTATGGGCTTGAAATGGGCCATAATGGGCTTTTTTTCTGTTTTTTTTTTTGCCTATCCCGCCTTTAACGAAGAGAAGCTTCTTCCTCTAATTTTTTTCTTTCTTTCTTTTTCGCTTGCAGTTTGTATGAGATGTCATTTTTATCTCTTCTCCATGAACCAAAAAACTTTTTTTTTTTTTTTTTTTTTTTTTTTTGTAGGCAAGCAATGGACCTCATAGATCGTTTTCTTCTCTGATACATGTTAAATCAGAGAGAAAACGATTAGATGAGAAAAATGAAGGAAACAAACAAATAAAATTGCAATCAAGGATCTAACAATTGGTGTTAGCCTGTTAACTCTGATACCATATAAGATCTTAACTAATACCATATAAGATCTTAAAATGTGATTAGTATAAAATGTGGAATAATATGAAAGGAAGAAAATAGAGAAAGACACAAAGATCAAAGTGGTTCGGCATATAACCTACATCCACACACTAAAGTATCAATAAGCTACATATTTCCTACATTATATGATCTGAATACACAACTCTATTTATAGAGCTTTACAAGTGATTTGAAATATTTCAAATACAAAGATATTCCTTAAATCATGATTAACAAATATATCTAAATCCCTTGATTTAGGGAATACAAAATCAACATCTATTCTAAATGATTCATATCCTTATCCTCAGCAACATTCTCTAGAAAATTGGTCATGGTTCTTGGAACATGCAGTGACGACTTCTCAACTGACCATATTTGTTTGTTGGGTTCGTCAACCATCTGTCCACAATACAAAAAGGACAGAAGAGGGTCGAAGTTAATTGGAATTTTTTAAACAATTAACCATTTTTTTTTTCATTACTTTCCTGAACTCTCTCAAACAAAGGATTGCAATCATTTTGTAATGTGGACACATGAACAATTTGAAAGAAAACATAATCAAATGAATATATAAAACAATAGTAGAATAAAATAAAATAAACATAAAGATTTTACATAATTCCGCCTCTAACATGATAAAATTTTAAAAGTTACATTATACTCTTATTTAATTGATAATTTTACAATACAATAGACTCTTATTTATAAGAGAATTGAGATAAATAGTTATCAAACCTAATTCCAATTAATCCTGTAAAATATAAGTTGTCCAACAACATTTTCTAGAAAATTTGTCATGGTTCTTGGAACATGCAGTGACTTCTCAACCGACCATCTTTATTTTCTTGGTGATTAGTGTGTGTTTGAGGAACCCAAGTCAAAGGTTTAAAGGTTGGTGCATGTCCAACCAGTTTTCTAAACAATTTACCGTTTTTGTTTTTTTTTTTTGGTTTTTCATTTCTTTCCTATACTCTCTCAAACAAAGGATTTCAATCATTTTGTAATGTGGACACATGAACGATTTAGAAGAAAACATAATCAAATGAATATATAAAACAATAGCAGAATAAAATAAACTAAACATAAAGATTTTACATAATTCCGTCTATAACATAATAAAATTTTAAAAGCTACATTATACTCTTATTTAATTGATAATTTTACAATACAATAGACTTCTATTTATAAGAGAATTGGGATAAATAGTTATCAATCCCAATTTCAATTAATCCTGTAAAATATAAGTTGTCCAACAGCATTTTCTAGAAAATTTGTCATGTTTTTTGGAACATGCAGTGACTTCTCAACCGACCATCTTTGTTTGCTTGGTGATTAGTGTGTGTTTGAGGAACCCATGATCAAAGGTTTAAAGGTTGGTGCATGTCCAACCAATTTTCTAAACAATTAATCGTTTTTGTTTTTTTGTTTGATTTTTTTTTTTTCCTGAACTCTCTCAAACAAAGGATTGCAATCATTTTGTAATGTGGACACATGAACGATTTGGAAGAAAACATAATCAAATGAATATATAAAACAATAGCAGAATAAAATAAAATAAACATAAAGATTTTACATAATTCCATCTATTTTTAAAAGCTACATTATACTCTTATTTAATTGATAATTTTACAATACAATAGACTCTTATTTATAAGAGAATTGAGATAAATAGTTATCAAACCTAATTTCAATTAATCCTGTAAAATATAAGTTGTCCAACAGCATTTTCTAGAAAATTTGTCATGGTTCTTGGAACATGCAATGACTTCTCAACCGACTATCTTTGTTTGCTTGGTGATTAGTGTGTGTTTGAGGAACCCAAGATCAAAGGTTTAAAGGTTGGTTGCCAACCAGTTATTACAGCCTTCCTTAAATTCCCACCTCCCTAGCAAGTACACTACAACCAGTTATTACAGCCCTCCTTAAATTCCCACTTCCCTAACAAATCCTTAATTATAATGGGGATTTCAAGTTTTTTCGTGGCTTCCTTTCTTCTAGTGTTTCTTGGCCTCTTTGTGGCGGATGAGCAGTATGGTGATGGGTAGTATGGGCCTGCAATGTACTTCTTCGGGGACTTCGTGTTTGATGTGGGTAACAATAATAACTTATTCACTCTCATCAAATCAAATTTCCCTCCATATGGTCGAGACTTTCCGACTAAACAACCAACCGGGAGGTTCTGCAATGGAAAGCTTGCTTGTGACTTCGCTGGTTCATCTTTCTCAAACTCCTCAATTCAAAGTTTCCCTCTTTTTTATTTTTATTATTTATTTATTTATTTATTACTATTTTGTTTATATCATGGTATCCAGGGTTTTGCCTTGACTAGTTTCTCGGGACACTAGTGCAAAAAGCCCCTCCATATAGATTGGGTAAAGCTCAGGCTCTCACTCATAGGTGTTGCCTAAGAAATTATTGATCAAAGGGGTTAAAGCTAATTAGACCTAATGCTTCATGAAGTACCATGACCAAGTAACTTACCACTCAATCCAATCAGAGACCAAACCACATTAAGACTAAGGGAGGCAGTACGAGGCACTCACTGATTTTCAAATATTCTTTTAATTTTTTTTTATTAAGTTAAATATGTGTAATTTTTGTTTAAAAATTAAGCCTAATCCTTCATTGGCCCCTAAAAATAAGAAATTCTAGTTCCGTCCCTAGATGAACCAACCCTTTGGGGTTAAAGTTTCTCAACTAATAGAAGTTTCTCTATTAATAATAATGCTTTCTACTGATTCTTTAATGATGTTCTCACTTGTGTTTTTTTTTTTTTTTTTTTTTTTTAAATTACAGCTGAATGCCTACAAATCGCTTATCCACAAGCTTATCTTAGCAGAGAAGCCAACGGAAATAATCTCTTGACCGGTGCAAACTTTGCTTCAGCTGCTTCTGGTTATTTTGATGCTACAGCCGAACTATATGTAAATACATTAACAAGAAAAAGAAAAATCTCTCTCATTCATATACATTAAATTATCATTTTTTTTTTCAAAAGTTTAAGTTGAAAAAAATAGGTGAAACGCCCAACACATAAAATATTTAGTTGAAATAGAAACATGAATTCGAAGTCGGAGCCTTTACTCTTACTCTGATACAATGTTAAATAATTACTTATTCCAGAAGCTTAAGCTGATAAAAATAAATAAATTTAATCATTTAATTTATATTCTTACAATATATGTTGTGGATTTTGGTGGTGTAGAATACGATCTCATTAAGTCAGCAGCTGGAGAACTACAGGGAGTACCAAAATAGGTTGGTGGAAATTGCAGGGAGATCAAATGCTTCAACAATAACATCTGATGCAATCTACTATCTTAGTGCTGGGAGCAGTGACTTTCTTCAGAACTATTACATTGATCCTCTTCTTCAACTCGCCTTTACTTTTGATCGCTTCTCAGACAGTCTCATGCAATCCTATACAAACTTCATCCAGGTCCTTCCTCATAGCACTTCTCAAACATAGATTATTTATGCCATTTTTTAATTCATAAGATAGTAATTATAATTCAATGGGAATCCCCAATTGGTTGGGTACGCACTAGGGCGTATGTTCGAAATCCCCACACTAGTCTAATTAGTGTGAGCCAATTGGAGTTTTACTAATCTCTTGGAGGGATTGGGTAAAGCTATGACTTAACTGGGCTTGATGCAGTTTCTATGGTTTCTCATTGTTTACACCCCTCCCGTCGTTGGTTCCTAGTGAGTTGGTACTATAATCGTCACACCCAAATAGAATAGCCAAAGCAGGTCACCCATCCTATCCTTTAAATTAGAAAAAAGAAAAGCAAAGAAAAGAAAGAAAGATATGTAATCCAATATGCTAGACATATTTTACCCAAAATTGGCTTCGTTTGATAGAACTTTTTTCTCCTCTCTTTTTTTTTTTTTTCTTTGTTCCAAATAAAAAATGTTAACAAACACTCAAGTTTCTACTTTTATCTTTACATCTTTATGTCATATCATAACATTTCGATGTTAATCTATTACCACTAATAAATGGGTTTTTATGTATGTTATTTGTAAGAAATAAGAAAATAAACAAATTCCTATGCATTCATTGATAAACAAATTAACATTTATTTATTTTTTACAGAGGCTATATGCATTGGGAGCAAGGAGAGTTGGAGTGACAACACTGCCCCCAATGGGATGCCTGCCAGCAGCCATGACAATATTTGGTTTCGGTAGCAACGAGTGTCTGGAATGGTTAAACAATGATGCAGTTTCGTTTAATAACAGGCTTAACGCCACATCTCAGAGGTTCCAAAATCAACTTTTTGGTCTCAAGTTGATTATCTTTGATATCTACCGACCTCTTTACAATATTTCCACAAATCCTACAGCATATGGTAAGTGGATTTGTTTTTTGGGTTGATGTAAGCATGCGATTGGAGGGACTTAAATTTATTTTGGCAAATTGTAAAAAAGTTGTAGTTATAAGCTAAGTGAGAATGACCAAAAAAAATTACCATACACACTCTCTCTCATTTTTAGAGAGAGAACGTTTCAATCTTTTAGGGTTTGAGATTTTCTACCTCCATGGTGAGACGCTTCCATCGCCTTGTGAGGCTGTTCTGGGGAAGGAGGGATCTCTTTCCTCCTCCCTCACGTTGTTCCTCATTTTTGCCTTTTTCTTCACTGAGAACTGATTCACAGCACGCGGCGTGCGTGGCACGCCCGTGCAAAATTTATTTATTTATTTTTTAATTTTTGCACGCGGCGTGCCACGCACGCGGCGTGCCACGCACGCGGCGTGCTGTTTATCTTTACTCTTCTTCACTTATTGTATTTGCTTTTTTGCTTTTCCCAATGCCGCCCTCCTCGATTTGTTCTGACCACCACGTGCGTGCGTGTGGATCTTACTCGTTGAAGCGTGTTTCCTACGTGCAGGCCAGTGATATCCGCCTTCCATGCCCCGGCTGTTGCTGCTACTTGCTAGTTGTTTTGTTGTTTTTTTTTTGTTGGATCCAAATTAGTTTTTATTGGTGCCTCCTTCACTTTAGCTTCATTATAGTTGTTACTATTTCCTAGCAGGAATTTGGGTAGAGTTGAAGGGTATTGCGACAGTCATGCCCCTGTTTGTGTTCCCTGAGGTTCAAATGGGGTGAAAGGGTATTGCAACAGTCATACCCCTACTTGAGTCCTTTGTTTTTGTGTTAGTCCTGCTTTATGCAGCCACTTCTGGTAGGACCTTATCATTTTTTGATTCATTTTGTTTTGTTTAATTGTTTTTTCTGCATTGTAATTTTCACTTTAGGTTTATTGTTGGGAAATCCACCCATTTTGTTAGGTCTCACACTCTCTCTTCCTTTCGGATCAAGAGTAGAAAAGACACTCCGTTGTAACATTTTCCTCATTCAATTAGGAAAAAAAAAAAATGACAAAAGAAGAAGAAGAGCTAATTAAACAATTTGGCCTAGACACCTAAAAGAAGTGCCTAGTCATTTTAGCCTGGCGAAGCTGTGTTAGCCTCTACTACAACTCTGATTGGTACGACTTAAAAGCGTGGTTAAACAGAAAACCTTTTTATGACATGAAAACCATTTTTAATCCCGTAAAATGGATTCTATTTTTTTAAAATCATAAACTATTTTTTTAGTTTCAACCTCGTTTTTTGCATGCATTCTCTCTCGCAGTTCACTCCCCTCCCCCGTCGGAAGTCGCATGGAGCCCCCACTAGAGTTTGCCGCTGGCCACTGCAACTTGAGGTTTCCAGAAGTCACTGGCCGTTTCTCGCTGCCATCACCAATTTTTCCTGCGAGCCAAACGCCAAAAATTGTTTTCATCTAATTTTTTTCTTTTTTTTTTTTTTAAAAAAAAAAAAAATCATTTTGATAAGCAGAAAATACTTTATGTCGAAACAAAGAGAGCCTAAGAGACTAAACCTTATTTTTTGGGATGAATTAAGAGACAAAGCTGATTGCATATTGATTGATTAATTTTCATAAATCTGGATGGTTACAGGGTTTGGTGAGTCAAGGAAGGCTTGCTGTGGAACAGGTTTGCTAGAAACGTCAATTCTATTCAATCCGTTTTCTGTGGGGACGTGTGCTAATGCATCTGGTTATGTCTTCTGGGACGGTTTCCATCCATCAGACGCTGCAAACGGATTTATTGCGGAATCTTTGCTTGAAAGTGGCTATCAGCTCGTGAGCTAATCTATACACATGCATCTACCGTAACATTACTCTTCTTTGCTCTTCAACCCAGATGTTGTTGACGGTTAATTTGGTTAATTTATTTATATTTCTTGTGGTTTTGTTTGTAATAATGGAATATGGAGGGAACAAGATGGAGATTTGAATGATTATATATAATTCTATTCAAGTAATGATAAATTTATTCCTGTATTTCTTTTTTCATTATCTTCTGACAATAAAAGAAAATAAATACTTGCTTACAGTTTGTGTTATCTGCTTGGCTTATGCAGTCAGGACCAATTTTCTAAGGAGCACAATCGAATTTGAGAAAAACATTTTCTGTTTGTAAATTATTTATTCTTTTTTGAAAATATTTCTCGGAGTTTGGCTTGGATGGAAAATCACAATTTTTTTTTAATATATATTTTTTCATTCAATCATTTTAAAATTTAAATTACAATAATGTTCCAACCGAGTCCCAACATTAACTTGGTCGGGACCTGCGAGTCCTGACCGGGTCCAAGTGGAGTCCCGACCGGGTTCGATGAGGTTTCAATTCGGTCCCGACCAGGTCTCGACAAAGTTCCAATGGTGGCTTGGCTGGATCCTAGAGAATCCCAATCGTGTTCCCACTGGGGTCTCGATCGGGTTCTGGCAATGTCCCAACTAGGTCTCGGCAAAGTGTGAGAGGCGACTCGGCAAAGTGCTTGGCCTATGCAGTCAGGAGCAATTTTCTACGCATTGAGCAGAAAATATAAAAATAAATTTTTTTTACTGCTGCAAAGTCTTTTTTTTAGCTCAAAACTTTTTGGAGAAAATGCAGTTTACTTCTATGAAGTTTTACGGATTTTTCAATTTTAACCTCAAAGTTTAAAAATTGATAATCTACCCGCCTAAAGTTTCAAAAATTGGCAATTTAAACCCCCAGTTTAATTTTTCCGTCTAAATAGACGGAAATCTATGAAAATACATCATTATCCTCAGACTTTTTTTAAAAAAATTTCTGTCCAATTTAACGGAAATTAGTAACAGAAGGTTTAAATTGCCAATTTTTGAAACTTCAGGAGGGTAGATTGCCAATTTTTGAACTTTAGGGTTAAATTAAAAAACTCTTAAAACTTCAAGGGGGTAAACTGCATTTTCCCCAAACTTTTTATTGACTTTGGCATCAAAAGTATTATATCGACATACTCAACAAGCCTTTTGTTTTTTCATGCTCATTCATTTTTCTTTTTAAAAGTAAAGCCACCATTGAATTTATTTATGCTTAATGATCATTGCACTTACCGGGGGCAAGAATTTGATCCCAAGCAATTTGACTATTGCAACTTTTTGTTTTTGTTTTTGTTTTATTTTATTTTATTTTTCATAAATCTATTACTTTTATTTAGTTTGAAATTTTTCTACTTTGCTTCTTATGAGGAAGAACATACATTTCAAAATTAAGACAAAAAGTTTTTTTTCTAAAAAATAAAATTAATTCCTTGATCCTTTCAACAAAAATCAGTAAATAATTTGAAAATATTGATTTTTAGTGTCTTAAAAGTAAGTTGTGTATAACATTTTACAATTAAAAGGAGAGTAGTGTCCAATTCAAAGTAACCAAAAAAAGTATAATTTTATAAAAATTCAATAAAATTCTTTTATGGAAAAAAAAAAAACACACACACACACACACACACACAACATAATTGGCTCTCTTGTTTTGGGTCAGACTTGACATTATCTCCCAATCATTCGTACTCCGGTTTTGATAGTTTGCTTGTTTCTTTGCAACTTTCGAACGACGTCGTTTAGTCTCCATCTTGTCCCTCCTAAAATTGAAACGTGCTGTTCCATATACTGGCAATCTGGCTCTTTGGGTGAGGCGAGAAAGAGAGAGAGAGAGAGAGAGAGATGGACTACAGCCAAGTAAGGCTGAAGCTGCTGTATGCTCAGTTGAAGGACGCAACAAAAATAGCGTCGCAGAATGCCATGACTCTCATTGGCATCCTCTTCCAACGTGCCTGGTTACAAGCTCTCTCTCTCTCTCTCTTGTTTTCCCAAAACACCCTTCCCCATTTACTATGCAATTCTCTATTCTGAATCAATTTACGTATCTTAGGGCGTTCTAGTCTCAGCCCTCGACGAAAATGACGACGTAGAAGCGTCGTTGCTTCTTGACGATAGCACCGGCGTCGTCAAGCTCTCCCTCAACTCCCCTGACTTTCGTTTGCGCCCTTGGAAGACCAGTACCAAAATTTTGTCTCTGGTAGCGTATTATAGCATTTCAGAAAAATAGTTGCAAAATTTGACTGTTTTTCTCACCCTCTCTATGTTTCTTTGTACTACAGGGATGTGTGTGATGGTTATTGGAGGATACAATGCAGGTGCGGTTGAGCCCCCAATGATCAAGATACAAAGTTGTTTGCTCATTGTTGGATGAAAACAATTGTAGAATAGTGAAAGAGCAAAATTTTGAACAGAATTTTCACCGTTGCAAATATTTGGGCATTGTGTATTTGATATTAGGTTCACAAGATTGTTGATCTTTCAGCAATCCCGGATCCAGAGGTGATGTGGTATCTTGAAGTTATGGAGGCATACAAACTGTTCTACGGCCCCCTAATTGAAGAACTTGTGTGATTCTATCATAGCATCTGTCAGAGAGAGCAAGACTTTCAGCCAAGATTGATGCTTTTCAGCCAATCACTAAGAAGTCATCATAAATGAGAATTGTGAAACATTTGAGATATTTCACTTCATTTATAATTTGATATGTAGAATTCTCTCAACTCTCAAAGGCCAAAGTTGTGTCAGTTTTCAAGAGTTCTAATACAAATTTAGTCTCTATTACAATGAAACGGCAGACATGAGAGACTTAATTCACTCATTTCCTTTTTACAATGTTCTGATGTTTTGTGGTCTGCCAACAAGAAAGTGCCAAAAGTGCAGAGTCGATTCAAGGTACAAAAAAGCTCAAAATGATATCTGCTTTTCAAGCATTCCATCCCCAGAAACTAGTGTATTGCATTAAGCAGCCAAATGTTTTGGATAACATGCATCTGGTCACTTAAAATATCCGCTTGACTTCTACCTGCAAAACTAACAATGTAAAAGTGAGGCTGGAGGCATCGACTGATCATCATTTTCATGTATGAGGCACAAATTCGATCTCTTGCAATCTTGTCCTGACAGCTAAATTTCAACGTTCCTAGCAGGATCCAAGAAAAAATGTATTCCTCCTTGAAATATTTTTTACAGGAGTTTTCTCTGCTGTGATTGAACGGGGCCATACATCTCAAAAGTAGGACGCAGATGGCAATACGAAAAATTTCATTCCTTGAAGGACTATGCAGCATTAAATCCGTGATCAAGGATTAGCACTCATGAATGATGTATTCATAAAATAGGTATAAAAATAAGTTTAATTGATATGTCATATTGACGCATGAAATGGGCAGAGGCAAGTAGCAATGTGTTGGTATCCAGTCATGCCAATAGACGTATCAGAAAACACAGAGCAGCAAGAACATGATCAGAGCTGTAAACTTGCAGAGCTGTTTTGAGATTAGTTTCTTGGATTTTACAGCAAGCAGGCCTCGAGGCAATGAGATATAGAGACTAACGTTTCAACCCTACCCGGTCGGAATCAAAAGAGATAGGATGAATCAATAAATTTTCTAATTCAAAGGGTTTTGTTTGACAATTTTTAAGATGGTGGTTTTTGTTTTTTAGTTATGAACTTATGATGTGATGTAAAGGTAAAAGTACTTTTGAGTTTTTTGTATTTTAAGTCTATTGCTAATATATATATTTGCTAAAAAGCAAAAAATTACCCTAAAAATCGTTGCCAAACGAATCTTTTTCATTGTATTGAGAACTGCGAGTTCTATGTTAACTGAAGTATATAAGCCAAAAGTCAGTAAACCACATAGTTGCTTGGACACCAAGTCCCTCTCGTTCTACTTAACCCTAACAAACTTGAGATCCTTTTTTTATTAATAAAAAATGACATATTTTAAAGAAAAGCACACTAAACTTAGCCAATTACAAGAAAATAAAACAGTAGAAGACTGTAAAATCCAATAAGCTGATCAAAATGTAGAATAAAGACAAGTCCTGAAATAATCCTAACTAAATTTCGATAAAAACCTAAAAGAAGCTTTAATTTGAAACTAGCTCTAGCAAATCAACCCATTGATCTCTCCCTTCACCCCATTTAAGTTTCTTTTCCATTTTAAATGCATGACCAAATGACATAGCATCACTCAAAACTAGGGGATCCATCAGATAGAAAAATGAGCTTCATGTGCCCACGGGTGCCATGGCACCTTTGTCTTTGTGTTTATAGGATTTTCCACTTCACATTAAAATTACATAAAGCTGACATGTAATAATCAAACAAGATAATTATTCAAGTAAAAACTTTGTTAAAGCTCTACGACTGGCGGAAAAAAAGTCGGTATTCAAAGAAATACAAGCTGTTGTTTCACTTGAAGCATTGCAACAAACAAGATCATCAAGTAGAAAGAGAGAAAACCAGCTTACTCAGAATATTTACGACAGCAATCAAGCAATCTATTCACATTGACATTATCTCGTTAAGTTCACTTGTCATGTTACCCTCTTCAGCAGAGTTGTTTGAAGCAGTCCATTGGGTTAAAATACAGATCATCCTTCTAAGCTGTCACAAGGGTTAAGGGAAACATAATACTGAAAGACAAGGCAATTTCAGTAAGTATAAGCCAAGGCAGTTGATAGAAGAAACCATATGAGCCTAACCAAGATACTGAAAGTTCCTAGATCCAAATATGTTATTGTCCCTCCAAGGATACGGCTGTACTTATAGCATTTGATTTTGTGCAAGAAGTGGTCAAGCCCTCCACATGCCCTTTGCTGGAGTCATCTAATTGGTGGTCGAGAAGATCATCTTCAATCAGATCAGATTGCTTACAAGAACTAAAACATACCGAGAGAGACTTGATTGACTCGTCTCATTTTCCTGAACATGAAATAGCGACCTTGCAATGATGCTCCAGAGTGCACTCCGTGCTTCTAGATCATTCGAAGCAAAAGGAAATATCTCAAGCCGCCCCGTAAGAAAGGCAAATCTAGATGGATCTAAAAAGTTGCTTTTATCTAATAGACGTTAGAAAAATAAACAAACAAACAAAAAAAAAGAAGTATGCAAAGATGATGGCATTAGGAAAAAATGTGCAGGTAAGAAACATAAATAATTTACCCTTTGAGATCTCTGAAGCTAAATCAGATTCATCAGAAAGAATACTTGCAATCAGTACTGGAGCAGTAACACAAGAGCTGACAACCTACGGAAGAGATATCAATCAACTCAAAGAGCCCATTACAAAATATTCACAGGTTCTACTGATGCACAGTTTTCTTATGACGAGGATCTCTTCTTTTTTTTTTTTGGCCAGAGAGAGGCTAATAGTTAGTCACTTCAAACAATACTTATAGTATCCAATTAATTTCTTTAGTAGTAACGGCAGACAACTCCAAAGTTCAAAAGATATAGAACAGTCAAGAATCAAACATTCAGCAAACTACCAATTATCAAAACATTATCTGGAAAGGGTGAAATGAAACAGCACTACCAAAAATTACACTAATCCTATATCTATATAATATACCAGTATTTTACGATTTTCAGCAAGCTCAAATGTACCTCAACTTTTTCAGGGAGTTTGACCATGTCACAAGCCAGTCTAAAAAGTGCCTTATTTGAACAGATTTCTTGAGAATAACCATCTAAAGCAGAAAGAGCTTCAATTGCGCGAAGGACTACATCAAGAATTGGGTACCTGAAATTGTATGAAAATGAAGAACAAATGCAGGAAAGAAATTACTATCCAAAATACAAACATTATAATACTTGCAACTAGTCATCAGCGTGCTTAAAAATCTCCAAACACCTCATTTGTCAAAAGAAAAAGGAATGACCAAAAAAAAAAAAAAAAAAAAAGGCTGTAATTTATCTCAATAAAAGCATCAGGAGGCAATATAAACCCCATATGGCCATAAATTGCAAAGTTGAGTAATTAGCAACTTTCTTGGGTTATAAAAATCGTGTAAAGATAGATTAGTAACTCCTTGAAAAAAGCTAAATTATCATTGTTAATTATCAAAAACCATATATTATACGAAGACTAAAGCATTAAATATCCGATGTCCACCTGCCAGCCACTATAAGAGACTTTAACCTTTTAATTGGATTTTTAAACAAAAATTGCTAAACAAGTACATTTGAAGATTCAGATATTGAAAACATTAACACATCATATATACTGTGCTTAAGTTACCGAATATAGGTTATGTAACATAGTTTTAGGCCATTGATTGTTGGGCACGTGCCAGAAATTCCATTGCCAGCCAAGCTTTCAAACATGGGCCCCATTGATGCATACTAGTCCAGCCTCCATGGCACATTCAAATTATTCACAACAATGGCCAACTGAGCTAGATCACTTGATTCTCTTTATAGAAATGTAAATTGCAAATTGAACAAAGACACCAAATCTTACTAACAGCAGTTCATATAGGAGCCATTATTTAGTAATGGATCTCTAGGTCCCTAGTTATATTCCTTTACAGCAATGAAACACAGGAACAGGAAGCAATGGCAAGGAAAACTAGCAAGATATGGTTTTTGCTTGCTTAGACTCATAAATTACAGGCAGAGAGCTATACTTAAATCATGTGGACTAAATGTATTACTGGTATTTGGTGAATAAGATTCTTGTAGGACATGAGTATTATTTTGTTCTACTAGACTATAAGGTGCTTAATTGCTAGAAGCTAGCAAATTACAATAGTAGCAATACTTAAAAGAAATTGCAAATACAATGAGATAATTGCTTGACTAAACCATTGCAAGCTACAAATATATCAGTTGTCATTAAAAAAGAAGAAGGAAACCTTGATCTACCAAATATACACTGTCACCCATTTGAATACAGAGTGAAGATGTACCTTTCAGGTATTCTTTCACTCGTTAATTTGCTCATCTCAAAAGTCAAGATTAATCAAAAAACTTGGTAATCCCAGCTTCATCAAAGGTGGAAGAAGAACATGCACAACTTTCGGCTGACTTTCAATGACGGCTAACAATAGTCCAACACTCTGCTCAAAAAAGAAAACCCCTTCAGCAGTGAAAAGTAATTTAAATTCCAGTTGAATTTTTTTTTTTAAGAAGGAAAATTTATTAGAAGCGCAAGGGGGCACAACTCAAATACACATGAAGTATACAAGAGCAAACGCCCAGCAAGATCGGAACAGGGGGAAAGAGAACAAATATCTACAAAGTTAGAGGCCTAAAAAAAAAGCATTAACAGAGATCCACTCAATGAGAGGTTTCAGGAAACACAGCTGTATATCCAAGCTCGTCTTCTCACATTCCCTTCTTTCTAGATGCAACACATTAAACAGGAAAAGATTACATTCCAAATATCAAAAAAAGATTACATTCCAAATAACATTAAGATCCTTTTGACTAAACCTTCTTTTCCAACACACCAAGAGCTCCACCACCTGTCTCGGCTCCAAACATCCTAAAGACCAACTTCCACAAGTCTCTCGCAATATCACAACAAAGAATTCCTGTTGAATTATTTCTAACTCCTTGAAAAAGCATGGACTTACCACTGTATATTTTAGCAATATTTAGTCCCAAAAGCATCAAACCAAAAGCAATGTGAACGGAGTTATTGATGATTATATGAGGCCCTCAAATATAGCATTCTGATCAACCGAAAAATTCAGTTTAGAAAGCAAGCATTTATAACAATCCTAGAGAAGGCTTTCGTATGTTTTTTTTCTTTTTTTTTTGATAAGTTAGCTTTCGTATGTAACATAGCTGAATTTAAATGGTATTTAAAATTCCTTGTGATTTGCAAGTAGCATTGTTTTAATCATATCTAATGGGACCTGATATGGACTGAAATGCATATATTTCAACAATTATTTAAATTTATTAACTTTAATAAAGACACAAGTGTTCAAAAATGTTAAATTTTTGAACAATATAGGAACATATGATAAACGCTGACTGTTTGTATACTCGTATATGCAATTTATTCAGCAATAACCAAAAATAATCACAAAACCAAAACCAAACACCATTATCCCATTTATTCATGTAAAAAAGCTCTAAATACTTGTATTCATTTTAAATGAAACAAAAACTGGTGAACAGGGGAAAAATTAAAGAGTATATAAAAATAGTACACAGCATTTCAAGCTAAGAACTCTACAAGTAAAGTGAAACATCAATTACGTAACTTTTTCCAGTTACATAAAAAATGCTTTAACATTTAAAAAAAGGTAAAAGTTAACCATTTAAAAAATATTATATTCGGGATTTTCCAACATTCTTCAAGTTTCTTTCATTGTGATAGCAGCTTAGTTGAGATGAGCTGTGTTCAGTATCAAAGTTTCTTTTGTCAAGAATCCACTTAACCAGCCAACCCTCCTACCAAATTGCTGATTCAAATCAACATTATATAACCTCTGTTAACAAAAGAAAAATACTATAACATCTGATTAAAAAGACAAATAATTCAAATGACAATTATAACCAAAATCTTCCTACAACTACAGTGTTTCTTCCTTCCATAATTTATTCAACCAATCAGCTCTCTTAGGAAGTATCAAGCTTGACCTCCTACAATGAATATGTGGAGAGAATCTTTAAACCCCACAGTTGGTGATACTCTTATTGGTGCAATCACTTGGTTTTTTGCTTTCTCTGACACTGCTGTTTGAAATATACTTACTAAGAAATACGACAAGCATCCAAAAATAAGAGCTGATCGGGAAAATAGAAGGCATTTCCTTAGTTGAAAACTTTTCAATGTAGGCACCCACACACACATTTACCAGAATGTCTCAAAGAAAATAAACCACAGACAATATTTTCTACCTTTTCAATAAACTGTAGATTTAAGGTATTTTCCACAATCCATAAAATCTGGCATAGAATATGTTCCGACTGCAATGCTTCAGCCCATGTAATACATTCACCACTTTGAAAACCCAAAGTCAACAACCCAAAGTTAACAATCTCTTCTTGCATATATATATATAAGAAAAACATACTGCATCTGTTTGAGTCTCTGTCTCAAAACCACTAATGTTAGAGACACGAAACTATAAATGACACGACTGATGCAACATGCAAGAAGAGACTCGGACACTGCCGCTTTGCTATTACAAAATAATGAGTATTCTACTTTAATAGATAAAAAGAAATATGTGTATTCTTTCAAAAAGAGAAAAAGTGAGAACTGTCATTTCACCATGTATGGTTATTGTTCGCAAATTGATAGAAAGCAGAAACAAAGGTTGATTTGAAAGTTTCTTGCCAGAAGAAACAAGGAATACCAAGAAAAAGAAAATTAAGAGCACAATAATCCAGGATAGGAATAATGAGACTTATGCACGTAGGCTACAAGTTACTACTTAATAGGTTAGAAAGAAGTAAACACTGGCAGCAAGTATAATAATAAAACCGAAATCTGAAAAGTTTTCTCAAATGATTGACAATAGGAATTATGAGCGCAAGACTATCTATTACCTACAAGCTTCACATAGACATTGAGTGTCGTCTAGAAATAATTGTTCTACAATTATCTCAACCAATCCATTTATAGAGACTATATGTTTTAACGGAACTTCATGGCAGGCAAGGTTTCCAATAATTCCAAGGCTAATCTCTGGAGCAAGAAAGTCAATCAGATTCACAGGAAACAAGCATCTGAAACCTCCAAGTTAACAGTTTTTCCATTTACAGAAAACAAGTTAAGAGAGAAGGAATGAACATAAGTTCATCAGGCAAAAAGAATTTTGCAACAAAGTTGAAATGTGGTTTACCTTAAGACGCACAGATTGGGAAACTAAAAGGTTTGCAAAAAGTACTTCGCGAGGTTTTGTACCTGCACAAATGTGTTACTTAGATTGTAGTACGAAAGATTTCATAATCAGATCTCTAGCAATAACAAGACAAATCATAGTTCAAAACCTAGTTCAAGGAAAATTAATAATTTTTGGGGTGCTTGCAAAAGAGAAGGGTGGTTGGAGGTGGAAACCTAAAACAATATGATTAATCACGTCTTCTAATAAAGTGGTAATGACCACTATCTTCATCTCATGATCACAAGCATACTCAAGACTTTAGAGGGGATACGAGGATTGGTGCTAGATTGTACTTCCGACTGGATAGTTCTTTAATCAACTTTTTATTTGAGTTACACTAGCCTCATTATATCCAAAATCCAGAATTAAGGTTGATATGACTTGACATGCAATCAGAATCAAAACGGGCGAAAAGCAGCATCAAGATTAATTGTCAATTAAAGGAAAAACTTGAGTTCCATGAGTTCTGCATTAGTTTTACTTGCAGAAAGATCCCATAAAATGCAACCATGCTCTTCCCAAGCCTCTTCTCCTGATGATATACTAGGCTGATCAGATCTATGACATGACTCTTCATCTTCTCCTTCTTGTCGAGCATGTTGGTCATAATCCCCAACAATCTCCATGCTCTCAGAGTTATTATTTGAAGAGTTCAGAACTTCATCTCCAGATAGAGAAGCTGAACATTCTTCCACATGACCAGTATTTTCTACTTGATTAATGTCAACACGTGCATCAACGCCAAGAGAATCATGGTTATTACTTGCATCAGTTGGTAGAAGTTTCCGTATCAAGAGATTATATAACTAGGATCAACTGTAGTTGAGATGTCAAACGCACAACAAAAAGAGAAAAAACAAATCATTGTTTCAACACTAGACATTGTTGACCAGGTATATGTTATGTTAATGCTCTTAAAAAGTGACATGTATTATCAACGCTCTGTCATTTGCTTTAATCAGAGTACGGAAGAAAACTATGGTTATTACCACAATCAAGAGTTCCCAATTTCAGATTTCAGCCAAGTTGAGTGCATATGGGAAAATTTATGCGAGCATATGAGCTTTAATCACAATTTGCTTCACATGTATTGTGCCAAAAGTCAGCCAAATCATATTTGAATAAGAACCAGCATATATCTGAGCTGCAAATGGATTTAACAATGAATATATTTGACAAACAACTGGTACCCACATCATCGAATGCCCTATTTAACCTGTTTATAAATCAATTAGACCTCAAATACAACCAAAAAGAAAGGGCCAAGAACATTGTGAGATTTTCCTAGAATTGGCAAAATTTTCGCTGAACCATCAAACAGAATCGTCACTATCAAATAGCGTGACAAATGAATCACTAAAATCCTATTTACATACAATTAAGCTCCTAAGAGAGAGGGAAGAGAAAACAGAAGAGCTAAACGGAAAACAGGAACAAAAAAGAAACCAAGTGAAATCAGAGCCGTTGATTGCTACCTCATCAGGCGGAGCAGAAGGGTGATGTGCCGGTGCATCAAGTTGTACTTCCCCTTCTTCTTCTTCTTCTTCTACAAGGTCTGGTTCTAAGTCGAGCGCCATAGCCCTTACCGTGCGGAATACCCACCAGCTTAGCGGAGCTCTGCCTCTACTTTCTCAAATTTCCCGGCTTTCACAACTTCATAGATCTTCAAGGATCGGGATCCCCGGCAATGCACGGGAATTGCCCATAAAAAATGGCTGAAATCTTAGCTATTGAATTTTATCCAACGGCCTCTAGTTTGCCATATGTTGCTTTAATTAAAAAATATTAAAATATTATTTAAGTTCTAAAAATAAAATAATAAATAAATAAATAATTATAAAAAAAATATAGGGTGGCTTCGGCCACCCCCAATAGCCGGTTGGGGGTGGCGGCAACCACCCCCTAGGCCAAACCCTTTTTTTTTTCTTTTGGGTTTGGGCCGGGGTGGCTGAACCACCCCTTAGGGCCCTAGGTGTGTGAAGCCCGCCAGGGACCAGGTGGGGTTGTTTGAACCACACAATGGCTCCTCCTAAAAGGCTAAAACAATTTTTGAGTTTGACTAAGGGGATGAAGTAAGAATACTTCCACAGAAGCCCGTGGTAGAAGCTCTTCAGCAGAATCATGCAGGGGTGGCCGGTAGGCGCATCTAATAAATTGAGTGACCTAGGGGTGGCCGACCTCTCCATATATATTTTTTTATAATTTTTTTTATAATTTTTTTATTATTTTGTTTTATATTTTTTTTAAAACTTAAATATTATTTTTAGTATTTTTTAATTAAATGGACATGTGGCAGTATATAGACCATTGGATGAAATTCAATGGCTAGGATTTCAGCCATTTTTGATGGGCAATTCCCCAATGCATTGCCGGGGATCCTAATCCGATCTTTTATATATATAGACGGATGTTAAGTGAGCGAAGCGTCTCGCGAGCAAGTTCGGGCTCGGCTCGTGCTCGACTCGAATATTAAATGAAGCGCTTCATGAACACAAATTCTAGCTCGAATATTAAACGAAGCAAGCTCGGCTCGACTCGGCTAAGCTCGTGAGCAAGCTCGTATAAGCTCGTGTGTGTGTATATATATAATTAATTATGTATTACTTAGTTTATATATATAAACTAAGTAATACATAATTAATTATAAATCTCATAATTATTAAAATCTTAAAATTGCATTTATATTTAAGTGTTAAATAATGAAAAATTCTCAACCCTTCGTGATCAAAGAGAGAGAGACAGAGCAATCATTAAAAAGACCTCGATTCAATTAGAGCAGACTCAAACGAAAGGAAGAAAAATCAAGCAGAAACAATTGAGAGAGATTGCAAAAGGCATACACTATTGAAGAATCATACAGACTCAAACACTATCACTACTTGTTTGATGAGCGAGAGTGAGAGAGTGGGAAATGAGAGTTCAAGTGGAAGATGCACTGTGACTGGTGAGGGGGATTGAGAGAGAGACGTTGAAAAAATAGTTTTTTGTAGGGGGTGTTGTCCTAATGCAGTCTGAATGCAACCTGTTAACTTGTCCCATATTGTTAAGAAAACATTAATCTCCAAGTTTGCTTATTTATAAAAAGATGCATATCCTCTCTCTTTGAAACCAAATGCCTTGCTATATTGACTCAGGCTCTATACTCGACTAGCCAGGTTAAGCAAATACTCATATGCAAACTAACTTTTTAAGCTGTTTAAGAGTACTTGAAGTTAAATTTTTTTTAAAAAAACAAAAACATTAAATATAAGAGAGTTGGCTCGGCTCGACTTATTATTAGCTCGAGCTCGATTTTTTTGGCTCACCCTTGAGCTCGAGCTCGAGTAAAATTTAAACGAGCCAAGCCTGAACAAGGGAAGCTCGCTCAAGCTCGGCTCGTTTACACCCTAAAACATTTAGAAAATTTTTTATTTATTTATTATTATTATTATTATTTTTTATGAGAATTGACATAGATGATCTTAAGTTTGAATTTTGATGTCAAAACGAATATCAAATCTACATTTGATGTCGTAGACTTCCGTTAGTGGGGGATTGAGGAAAATTAACGGAGGTGGTGATTCAGTCTTTTTCAAAATTTGAAGTACTAGATTTGTCATGCTTTAAAACTTAAGGAGAAAAAAATAAAAACATTAAAACCCAAATACCAAAAATGTTATTAACCCTAATAAATAAATAAATTCTATCATTTATCTTTCTTCTTTGCTCAAGAGTCTGGTTAAGGAGAAATAAATGGGTATTCGAAGGGGGATTTTCTTCTCCAGCGCAGCTGTCACAGTGGGTCACGGACTAGGTGGAAGCGGCAAAGATGGCGAACCGTGATATGCACCAGGGAGGTCCACAGGCTCGACAACAGTCCCCTGTAAAATGGAGCAGGCCGGAAGGGAACTTTTTGAAGTGTAACTGGGACGCAGCAATTGACTTGGCTGGGAAGAGAATGGGTGTGGGTGTGCTACGTGATTCTGTCGGTGAGGTGGCGGCGGCTAAGTGTTTAACCAAGCAGTACATCACCGACCCCTTATTTGCCGAAATGGTGGCGGCTTGGTCAGCAGCTCATCTCATCCGGCAGCTTAATATTGACCAGATAATTCTTGAAGGTGATTCCCTTGGGGTGGTTAGGTGCTTAACAGAGGAAGGAAATGCTGGGGGTCTTATGGGTCCATTGGTAGAAGACATTAAACATATATTAGTCAGTGCCATGAATGGCAAATTCGCCATGTTTGTAGGGGGGCCAACTCGACAGCAGACAGATTAGCCAAGTACGCATTGCAACTGAAGGAAGAACACCAGTGGCGTTACTCTACTCCTTTATGTATTCATAATATAACCATCTGGGATATACTCATTTTTGTAGTTCTATGTTGCTATCTTCGAACTGAAAGATCTCCAATTCCCCCACACAATTTTTTTTAGGAAATGATGAAGCATATTCAAAATTTGAATTTTTTTATTTTTATATTTGGTGAGTGGATAGTATTTTTTATATTTGGTGAATACTATTCAGTTCACTATTTTTTTATTTTATTTATATATATATAAGTAATGAGTTGAAAAGTGAAGATTTAAGCTACTTTTGTTAAATTGTCTCACCAAAATAACAAAAAAATAGTTTTGGTGAGGCTAGCACTCCCAGCAGCCTCACTATTTTAACTATCAACTTTCACTACTCCATTTAAATATTTTTTTTTAAATACTCATTTATTTATTTTTTAAAACTTTTTTAAAGAATATTAAAAGAGAGAAAAAATTTATATTATTTTTTATTCATTTTATCAGTAAATACTACTCACTATCTTTAGTGAGTACTGCATGTTAGTTGTTAAAACTTTGGGGGAATTTAGGATGCAGGTTCTTGATTTTTGAAAATTCGTGAAAATTGGGTTATTGTTTGAGGAATTCTTGAGAATTTAAAAAGATTCCTATGAAATATTAGAATTTCTATTTCTATTCAGGTGGGAATTGTCAATTTTTCTCCAAGTTAACAGAAAATTCTGGCTTACGTGAAAGGGTTGAGGAGTTTGTGGTGTTAATTGCAACTTTTTAAAATTTGAGGGAATATTACAATTTAACGTACTTATAATTTGAACTTATATTCGTTTTTTCTTATGCTTTCCTTTTTTTTAATGGAATTGATCGCCTATATTTCTTATAAAATAGTATATTTTGGAGATTTTGATGTTGATTTTTTTTAATATTCTGATGTTAGATAAAGATAAAAATTGTTTTTGTGATTAACAAACAACGAATCATAATTGATACTTGATAACAACAAAAATAAGCCCCGTATTTTCCAGTAAACGAATCCTATAATTTCAAATTTCAAATTTCAAAATCAAATCTCAATATAATACATATCTTCCAATCTCAACGGAAATAAAATCCCTTCAATATTAAAATATTATTAACTATAGAAGTGATACACATTTATCTCCCGTCCCTCTTTTTTGCAAATTTATCACATGACATGGTCGTAAAAATCATTAGATGCGACATGTATTCTTATATGTTATTTCAGAAATGATAAAAATCATCATCTCAACCATTTCCGTATAGTGAATGAGTGAATCTATCTTTAAATTTGTGTAAAACACACATGAAAAATTGTTGAGAGAATAATGTATAACACCCATTTTGTTATTTAATTTAATAATAATTTTTACTGTATAACTCTCAAAATACAAAGACTGTATTATAATGTCAATATCAAACTTGCATTCTTATTAAACAGCCAATTCCTTAAATAATACAAAAAATAGAATTTGAATGGAAATCTATCTCTTCCCAAGCTTATTTTTTTTATTTTTATTTTTTGAGCTTATCACACTCCACTCGAATTAGGATTCTCTCTGTTTAATTTGAACTGGAGAGTATCTAGTTAGTTATAATGAATGAGTGTTTTAATTTGAACTGGAGAGTATTCCTGAAGAATAATGCTAGGTACTATTTTTGTATCCTCCTAAAATTCTTCTAAAGTTCTCTTAAAGTTGATGTGGCTTTCAAAATCACCATTGGATCAAAATTCAAGTATGTTTCATCTAAAATTTAATGGTGATTTTAAAAGCCATATTAACTTTAGAAAGATTTTAAAAGGATAAAAAAATGATATCTAGTATTACTCATTCTTAAATCACTCTTTTTTGTTTTTGTTTTTGTTTTTCTCAAATTCCAAGTCAAATTTTCAGAAATTGTCAAAAGGGTATTCTTGGGACACGAGAAAACAACAGTCCCTGTATAAAATACGTACTGTCCCACCGGTTGAATCGACAAAAAAGATTTTCTCTTCTGCTGCTGCCTTTTGCACTGGACGTACTCTTTCTTCGTCTCTGTCAGAGCCAAATTCTCTCGGTCTCTCTCTCTCTCTCTGTGTTTAACCTTTTTTGTCATTTTCTTTGAGAATTCTCTTGGTTTTCTTGGTCCATGGAGGGCATGAACGGTGCGGTGGTGCCTGAGGTTGAATGCCCGGGCTTGGGCGCAGAGAGAGTTAGGCCCGTCGTGGTGGTGGGCCCAGGAGGAGGGCCTTCCGGCCCAACGGGCTTGGAAGGTGCAGTGAAGAAGAGGAGGGGACGGCCTAGGAAGAACAAGGTCGATGGGGACATAGTGGGCCTATCGCCTTCAATGCCTGAGAATCTGTTCAAGCGGGCCCCAATAGGGCCTCGAGATTCTGGTAGAAGGGAGTTATCGGCTTCGTTGGGTGAGTTTCTTGTTGCGCTTCGTTTTGATTATCTTTTCAGAGTTTCTTGGGTTTCTTGATTTGGTAAAATAATCTTGAATTTTTCTGGGTTTGTAAAACCTCCTTGTAACAATTACGTTTTGACAATGAACTGATAACTCTTTTATTAATAGAGTGGACTTAAGTATAATTAAGCACAACGAAACAGCCCCATGGATGATAAATAAGTGAAGATATATAACACATGCGCAGTTGTAATGGATAAATGATAAATCGAAACTAAATTCAGTAGGCTAGATAAAACATGATTCTTAAAGATAATATTTTAATAATACTTATCATGGTCATCTTAAACATAAGCCAATTAGTAAAATAAGTGATCAATATAATTATAAATAGAATTTGTATAAATATTTAAAATTAGAAATAATACTACAGTTCATAACTTCGTTTGATAGAACTCATCTTCTTTTGCAACTTTTCTCAAAAATAGTTTAGCGTATAGAGTATTTTCATTAATTTATATCTTATTGGAGAGGGAGGAGAAACTGACGTTTAATGTGAACAATTGCACACATAATTAATTGAGAATTGGTTGGAAAGTGGAACAGTTTTTTTATGGGAAAAATAAAACTATGAATGCAGTTTAATAACAACATTTCACCAGGAAGATAACACGCAAAGTCTCACTTAAAATAAAAACTTGTCAGCCCTTTAATTGGCAAAAGAAACGAGCCTATGTTTTGATTAACAAAAGCATTAAATAGACACTCGGTAACATTTTAAATAGCCACTTGTCTTTTTTAGGCCCTCCTCTCTTAAAAAAACAAAGGATAGAAAGTGGAATAAAAAGTAATATATGAATTAGAAAAGAAAATAAGGAACAAAAAGGGAAATGGAGGAACAAAACCACATAAAATAAAGAGAAACAAACGGAAAATGGAAAATACTAATATAATAGAAAATATTTTTCTTTTCTATATAATTTTTTTGGTTCCAATAAAATTGATAGGTTTACGAAGAAGCCAATTCAAATAGAGATTTTTTCCTTCGACCATCATTTGCTTGTATAATGTATAAGAAACTGGTTTTAGAAAATAAAGTAAAAATAATACATATATTGGAACATGAAATAAGGACATAAAAAATTAAAAAATTAAAAAATGATAGAAAATTCTCTCTCACTATCATTTTCCTCAATTCAGTGAAAAAAAAAAAAACCAATTTCAATAAAAAAAAATAATAATTAGAATAGAAAACCACATAAAATAGAGTCAAAAAAAAGAAAAAGAAAAAGAAAAATACGATTATAATAGAAAAGAAGTGTCTTTTCCATATTCTTTTTCTGGTTCCAATGAAATTCATAGGTATTGATGACAATTTTCTAAGGAGTGACGTTTGCATGGAATTTGAGGAGTCGCTGGACTGAGGTATCCAAGGAGTCGCTGGATCGAGGAGTCGTTAATCTGCAAAAGAAAAGATTTTGGGATAAGAGCTGCCACGGTGTGCCTATGGGGATATCTCTGATGCCTAAGTCAGTGTTTGTTTTGAAGTAGGGAGAGCAAATGCGCAATGAGAGCTTGAGAGAAAATTGTGATTACCAAATAATGAACTAGAACTTCCCTTTATAGGCATTAGGTAGTAGTTGTCATTCCCCGATTCTTGGACCCACGTTCCCGAGGATCCACGTGCGCAATGTTGGCGAAGTGGATCGTGGGTTACTCCACGATTATGAGATCGTGGAGTGTTAGTAGGTGGCTCGGCCACACTTGCCTTAGACGTGGACTCCCGAGTTATTCTCGGACACACGTGGCGTGGCTAAGCGTTTGACAGTTGGACCAAGTTTTCTTGAATGTGGGGCTTTTGTTTAGACGCTGGGCGTATGTCACGTTTATTGATGAACGTGGCTTTTCTTTATGAGCCAAGGGACTATTATACCCTTGATGGGCCGGTCTATTATCGGTCTGGGCCGACTTTAGATGGGCTTACAAATTGGACTGATCCTAGAGGTTTGTTGGGCTGTATGTGGCTGATTCATTACTCAACAGGTATCTCCCAATTTCTTTGTCCGAGTGACTATGAAAATTTCTTTTTTTTTTTTTTTTTTTTTTTTTCAAAATGGATACCTCTATCAGTCTTCCAAGATTTGAAATTTTTTGAATCCAAAATCTTTTGAATCCAAAATTTTTTGAATTAAAATTTTTTAGGGAAATTTTTTGCATTGATCTTCCCGAGCCAATGATTTTTTGGGACTCTTGATCTTCCCGAGTGATGGACAACTCGTATGTTAGGCCATGTGTCACCTTTTATGTGGTTATATTGGCAGTTGACCACGTGTTGGCTTCCTGGCAGTTGAGTGGATCAAGGCACGCTTTTTCGAGGAACCTTAGAACCCTTGGGTTTAAATGCTGTGCCACTTGCCCTATCTCTCCACTTGCGTATAATCTTTTGAAATACCCTTATAAAAGGTGCCTTTCTCCCCCCCTTTCTCATTTTCCAAGCTTTCTTCGCAAACCTCTCATTGTAGAAACTCCATTTTCGCTTCTTGAAAGCTCTGCAACCCATCTTCTTCCTCTGGCTTGCCTTCACCCCAACTATTTCCCTCAATAAACTCATACACAACTTTGTGGAAAGCAGATTTGACGAACGTCGATGAAGCTCAGATCAGGAGGACCTGCTTTATCCCTTGCTCGGTTAACTGGCGTTTTGATGGTATGCGGAATGGAGCAGTAGTGCGTGCCAAAAAGGACGAGGTATGCCTTTCCGAAACCATGTTCAAAAGGGTTTCAGGCTGCCTTTCCCGAAGATCGTTCAGGAACTACTGGGTACCTTAACCTTGCTCCTCACCAAATAGTGCCGAACGGTTGGAGGGTTTTCTTTGCCTATGTGGTTTTGTGGCCACATGTTCTTGGAGAGGAGCACCATCTGACTGTTCGTGAGATTTTGAAGGTGTACAGACTCACCAAGAGCCCTAGAACCGACGCACTATTTACTTTCCAAGTTCGACAGAAGGTGAAGTGCATACACATGGGGATCACCTTTTCCAACAACAAAAGGTGGAAGAATAAGTTCTTCTTTGCCTCGGGCAACTAGGAGTTCGCCCATTCGGAAAAGGTGGAAGGTCCGAGGTTACCTCGGGAAACCAGTGTACCTTCGGAGGAAGGTAAAGATTCTCGATTTGGATGTGTGTGTCTATATATATAACAATACTTTGTTTTATTGGAAGATCCTGTCTTGACCAAGGAAGAACAAGATCGGGTTGACACGGCTCTGGCCTTTGCTCGGGCGAAGAAGAATGAGAAGCAAGTGGACTATGATGTCTTAGCCACCATGGCCAACTTAGAAAAGTACCTGACGTGCCCCCCAACTGATGGGTCGGGAAGCACCTGTCAGCCGAGGAAGAGGTCAGTTCCTGAGGTTTCAAGGAGAGCAGTTGTTGAGCCTACGAGGAAGACTGCCGCCGACAAGGGCAAAGACAAAGCCAGTAAGCCTTCAAAAAAGTCTGCAGCAAAAAAAAGGCAAAAGGAAGGTTGATCAAGCTTTCCCGAGGATTCCTGTGCAATCAAGACTCAAACTTCAGATGCGACTCCACTGAGGCTGGTGGATGAACCTGAGGATTCTCCCCTAAAGAGGAAGAAATTACTACCTTTGGATCCTTGGGATGCCTTTGCATGGGTGATGGGCGAATCAATGGAGGTGTTTGAGATGCCCTAAACCACTGCGCTTCCTTCTGTTTTGGAACTTCTGGGCATCCATCCTGATGATGCTCGTCCAATTGCTGCCTTCCCGCCAAATGCTGTTCTTGCAGAGCCCATGACACCTTCTGGCTCTGATTCATTGGAAGAAAATCTGGATGTGGAGCAGACTATAGCGAAGGTGTCTGCTCGAAGGTCGGGGAGATCAAAGATGCTCGGGAGCCCGCAGAAAAGCGAGGGCAAACCGATCGAATTGGAGAGCGATGCTGATATGGAGCCTATTCCTGAAGATAAGGCTCTTCAGTCCGAGACCATCACGAGAGCCGAGGCTGAATTACTTCCGACCGCTGTTCCAACTGAGGAAACAAAGGTTGAGCCAGAAGCTATGCCCCCTGCTGCGGCTCGGTTTACACCTTGCCAAGAAGCTTCGCCTTCGAAAGAAGCTAAAGAAGCTGAAGATGCTGAAGCCTCGGTCCCTGCCGAAGCTTTCACGAAGCCAAAGGGAGCTGAGAACACCGAGGTTCCTACTGCTGCAACCAGTCTCCCTACGAGTTAGAACCCAGCGAACTCTTCAGCTACCTGGGACTCCTCATTCTCGGGAATACCTTTCCCTTTGAACAAGTTGGGCATTGGGGTCCTTGGCCATCCCCTCAAAGCCATCGCAGACATCATTCCCGCGGGCTACTCCAAAGGTCTTGGGAGGACTACTGCTACGAAGGTCGCGGAACTCATGCTCTTTTATCAACTTGCGGTAAGTTCTTACTGACCTATTCTTGACACCTTTTTATTTTTTATTTATATATATATATAGCATAAATTTGAACACTTTTTTTTTTTTTTTTTTTTTCAGTGCATTGTAAAATCGGTGTGCATCTTTGCCGACTTCCGAGACTTCATCCAAAACGTAAACTCCGAAGCTGAGGTCCGAGGAGATGCAAAAGAAGCTGCAGGAGTTAGAGAAAAAAAATGCTCGACTTAGAGGGGTCTTGGCGGAGCAAGACAAGGAGCTGCTTCTTATGGGCCAGAAGCAATCTTTGATTGAGGCTCAGACTTTCGAGGCCAAATCTCGGGTCCAGGACCTGGAAGCTCGAAACATTGATATGATTGCTAGGGTGCAAGACTTGGAGGTCGAGTTAGTAGCCATGAAGGAGAAGTCCGAGACCTTGGAGATCGACTTCTTGGTGGCCCAAGAAGAGTTGAATCAAATGGAGGAGGCCTTGACAGAGTTTGAGCTTCAGCGTAAAGCCACCGAGGATAAGCAGGCTTCATTGTTCGACGAGCTCTTGGTGCAAAGGACGAAGCTTCTTCTCAGCTCCTTAAATGCAAAGAGGATGAAGACAAACAAGCTTCCTTGTCCGAAGAGTTGAAGGTAGCGAAGGATGAAGCTGACTCTCAACTTCTGAAGGCTATTGAAAAAAAAAAGGGCCATCAAATTGAAGGAAACCGAGCTCAAAAAGAAGTTTAAGCACCTCAAGGGCCAGTTCAAACATTACAAGGCGAAGGCTCAAAGTTACTTCAAGCAACTTTCCTTCACAGCATGGATGCGAGATCATGCATTGGCTCGATGATTTATCTGGGGCTTTGAAACTTATTGGCCCCATTTGCTAACAGCGCGGAACGGCATTGTAACTGGAATAGTACTGTTCCAGCTATAGTACTATTCTCATATGTGCAACAAAAAGTGTACACAACATTATTATTATTATTATTAAAAAAAAAAAGAAAAAAGGAGGAGAAAGATCGGGGTGGTTCCAACCACCCCTTGGCCAAATAGGTGGCCGGAACCCACCCCGTTTTAGCCAGGGATAGTCGAACCGCAAGTAACAAAGAAGGGTGGCAGTCAAAAAAAAAAAAAAGAGTCAGTGCATTTGGAATTGTGAGAAATACGCACGAGAGGCGAGTAGTTTCGACCATCCCATACCCGGTAGGTATGGGGTGGCGAAATCCTACGGCTTACTAGTGAATAAATACAAAAGGGGGTGACTCCAGCCACCCCCTTAGCCAAAAATGGGGTGGTCCGGCCACCCCATTTTGGCCAAGGGGTGGTTGGAACCACCCCGATCTTTCTCCTCATTTTTTTTTTTTAATATTTTGCTTAAAAAAAAAAAAAATTTAATACTGTGTACACTTTTTGCTGCACATATGAGAATGGTACTGTAACTGGAATAGTACCGTTCCAGCTACAGTGTCGTTCCGCGCTGTTGGTAAACGGGGCCACCGAGAGTTAGTCAAAAACCCCATGGATTTGATAAACACCGAGACTGTTCTAGCAACTACCTTTCCTGCCTCGGTCAAGGCCATAGAAGAAGTCAACCGTCTGGGGCAAAAAGAGATGCCAGATGCTCGGGGCATTACACTGTTCGATGTTGACCCGAAAGATTTGGTGGACCTAGAACCCTCGACTTCTTCGAGTAAAAATGTACAAGTCAGGAAGTACTGAAGCTCCCAATGCTAGCCCTACTGAGGCTAAAGACTTGTAAAACTTTTAAAATCTTTAATGAGAAAAGGTCTTTTGCTCAGCTCTTTGTCTTGCAAGTTTTTCTTTTTCTCGCAATCTTTAAAAATAAACTTATAAAGTTTAATTTTTGAATACTTGACCATATGCTTGGCCTCAGGAAAATACCTTTGCAGTTTTATTTCACCGAGGTTTTAGCCTTAGAATGAATCTTCTACCGAGGCTTTTCATTTTAAAAACGGGCCATGTTAAGAAAGTGCCTTTACGGCTATATTTCTTGAACTTTTGTTCTAGGGAAAGCGCCTTAATGGCTATATTTCTCCAAGGTATTTTAACCCTATAACGATCATTCTTCAAAGGCTTTGCGTTCTTTAGATGGGTTAAGTTCGGAAAGCGCCTTCATAGCTATATTTCTCGAACATTATCCTTGGGAAAGTGCTTCAATGGCTACACTTCTCCAAGGTGTTTTAGGCTTAGAATAATCCTTCTTCAGAGGCTTCTTATTCTTTAATTGGGCTAAGTTTGGAAAGTGCCTTTACGGCTATTTTTCTCAAACGTGGGTCTTGATGAAAGCGCCTTAATGACTATATTTCACTGAGGCATTTTAACCTTAGAATGGGCTTTCTTGAAGTTGTTCATTCTTTTGTGGGTTAAGTTCGAAAAGCGCCTTTACGACTATATTTATGAACACTTGGCCTTGGGAAAGTACCTTTACTTTTATATTTCCTGAGGTATTGTTGGACATTGTAATTTCAGAAGATTTGTTTATTGATGGTATGCTTTACAACTGAAACAAAACATGGATCTTCTTGGTGAAATTACAACGGTCAAACAAAATACTTCTTCAGATGCTCGTGTCTTGCCTTCGAAATCTTCAAGGTAATATGCTCCTGCTCAGTGGCATCCAACTACTTTGTAAGGCTCTTCCGAATTTGGAGCTAGTTTGCACTCGGCTGGGTCCTTGTTGGCGATAGTAACTTTTCGCAGGACCAAGTCTCCTAGCTTGAAGCTTCTGTGCTTGACCTTTTGATTGAAATACTGAGCTACCTTTTCTTGGTATGCTGCCATGGTTGCTTGGGCTTGGTCTCGTTTCTCTTGCAGCAAGTCAAGGTGTAGCTTGATGCCTTCGTCATTGCACTCCGGCCAAAAGGTTTTCACGAGGAAGCTTCTCGATCCAACCTCGGCTGGTATGGCAGCTTCAGTCCCAAAGGCTAGAGTGTAAGGAGTTTCTTCGGTTGGGGTGTCCAGCAACCTCTCTTGTTTTGGTGTCCACCAAGCTTTTCCTACTTGGTAACTTCATCACAGGACACCTAGGGCTGAACCATAATTTTGAGGGGGACAAAACTGAAAAAATGAACTTTTTATGGTAAAAATAAATTTTGGGAGTAAGTTTCATTAAAATTACCTAGAATTTAGAAGAAGTTTTTTTTTAAAAGATTTTTTGTGACATTTTTTAAAATTTTGAGAGAGTTCGAAACCCCCGAGGCTAGGGGTGATTTTGACCTTGTCGGACACCGTGGTGAAGCTTCTCTTCATCGACTCTAATCTAGCAAATCTCGGTGCCATTTCTCTTCCTGTGGTGCAATTTATTGTTTGTTGTAATTATTGCTATGTAGGTAGTTATGTTTTAGAATTATTGCTTCTTCAAACTACCCTTTGTAGCGGCCCTAGTTTATCCAATGGGTCTAGTTATTTATTTGAACAATTCTTAATAGTTTTAATTTTTTTTTGCATTGATTTTTGGTTGTCTTTGGTGGCTTTGATCCAACCAATCTTAGTGTCATTTCCCTCGTGGTGCTGCGAGTTATTGTTTGCAGCAATTATTGGTATGTATAGGTAGTTATCTTTCAGAAATATTGTCTCTTTAAGCTGCCCCTTGTGGCGGCCATAGTTAATCCAATGGGTCGATCGTTTATTTGACTCATTTCTAATGATTTTAGTATTTTTGAATTAATTTCTGATTGTTTCGAGGCTCTTGTTTGGGTTGCTCATCCTTTATTTATATATAGTCTGTTTTAATCTTCTCTTTTCCCTTCCCCTTTAATAGATTAGGAAAAAAAAAAAAAAAAGAATAAAAAACTAATTTTTCATTCTATCACTAACTCTCTGCAAAATAGGCTTAAGTGAATTTAGGCCTTCTAAGTATAGTGCTTTGACTACCAAACAAGAGGTAAAATATGAAATTTTACCTTTTCGCAACATGCTTGTCATGATTGATCTAACCCCAGGCATATACTTTGTATGTTTTTAAAACCGTGCAGATTTAACTTTGAAAAAAAATAGAAAGAGAAATTAGATTTAAACGTCACCAAATCCATTGAATACAAAATTTGTGCACATTTGACTCAATGATCATGACCAAGTAACCAAATATTTCATACTAAGCTATGCTTTTAAGTTGGCAAAAAAAAAAAAAAAAAAAAAGAAGGGTTTTACCACCAGATTAGGAGGAAGGCAACATCATCCAGAGTACAAAAAAGATAATTGAACACAATAGTAAACCATTACTCATAAGAAAAGACAACCATTTAAACAAATCTTTGATGCTTTTGGGGTTTCCACTGACCTTTTAACCATATTCAAGCGTTCAACCATGAGAGCTGAACATGTTTCAGATCTAACATTTTGCAGACAAAGATTTTGACAGTGATTGGAGAGTTGCTTCACAAGTAAATATAAAATAAAAAAGGTCAAGAAATGCTCCCGCTACCACTCGTTGAATTTAAGTTTATCTCATTTTTATTTGGGGTTAAGAAATTATGAATCTTGGGGAGGGTTTCATAGAAGATAGGACAGCTCAAGCATATACTTCATCACGATACTCCAATGGAATTTAGTAGGGAACACCCATTTTTCTTATTGATTTTATTTATTTTTCTTTTCTTTTGACATCTTACCTCATTAAACTATTACCCTTTTTTCCAATTGGCTGATTGGTTCCCTAATTTGAAAAAATATATTACAATTTACCCTAATAGGTAAATGGCCTAAAAGTCTTTTGGCTGGGAGTGCATTTTTAAAAAAATGCAACTTAAAAATGTAGAAATATATGCATTATCAAATTGCGGAAGATGCATTTAAAAAAAAGCATGTCCCTTATGTCACATATATTATTGTAATTATATATATATATATATATATACACACACCAAAAAGAGGGGGTATATCAATTAATTAAATTAATTAAAAATAATTGAAAAGAAAGCAGTAGAACCATCCATATAGGAGGTATATGCAATTAAAATAAACATGATGCAAGAATTTCTAGAGTAAGCGCGAAATTGGAGCATATAAAAAAGTAATGGTACAAAAAGATAATGGAAAATTATCAAAGGATTCGATTAATGATTAATAAGAGTACTTACAGATTGAAATGTAAACCGGAAGTAGTGAAGTTACATTCTTACAAGAGAGCAAAAAGGATTACAACTAGAAAACAGCAGGCTAGTTGCAGAGGGATTTCAGGTGTTTGGGCTGAAAGCTTCTGCCTTACATTGAAGGGGTCTTGTCCTTATATAGACATAGTCCAGTGGTGAAATAAAATTATATCAGAAAATTCAACAGTAAAAGTAAGATACTGTTATGTCAGTAGGTACTGTAGTGTCGGCAGGTACTGTAGGAAGTACTGTAGTGTCGGCAGGGACTGTAGATTAACTGTACTATGATGTGCTGGTAAATGTCTTCAGTGGATTTTTAATGTTTGGTGCCATGGAGGGGATATGAGCTGTCAATGGTGCCACGGAGGGCAAATGACCTGTCAAAGGTGCCACGGCGGGCAAATGAGCTACAATGGTGCCACAGAGGGCAAATGAGCTGTCAATGGTGCCACGGAGGACAAATGAGCTATAAATTTTCAATTCCAGGGTAATAATTATCACTGTCTCCGGGAAAACTAGAATTCCCGAACCAATCTCTTATGGGATTGAAAGTTGCTTCAGAAGATGCATCGGATTTCTTATCATCGGATTTTTTATCTTCATCAGAACTGGAGCTATCATCGAGAGAATTGAGTAATGCTTTTAAAATTTCCTTCTTCTCTTTTTTCTTCGAAGATGATTTTTTTTAGAAGAATTGGAAGAAGTAGTAGGGGCAGCGGCCTCTTTGGGAGGAGAAAGGAAAGTGCTAGGGGTTATCAATTGGGCAGGTTTGCCAATGGTTAATGGTTTAGGAGGAAAAGGAGCTTGGATTTTTGGTAACTGGGCTAGTGCTTTGACATTTTCAATCAAATGATCAATTCGTGGGTAATTATCCCACCATTTAATATACCAATGGCGTTCCAGTTTATCATCAAGAATAACATATTGCCACTTGATGATCCAGGGAACCTTGAATTTTTTGGCAAAATGGAGAGCGTGGGGAAACTTGGCCCCATATTCATCAATATGGTAAAGATTTTTGAATGGTTTAAAAGCTTAAACAATTTTTAATGGGAGAATGTCAGGGATAAGACTGAATTTTTTCCACCAGTTGGAGAACCAGAGAGGGAGGATGCCTCCAAATTCTTTATCAAAGCTTAAGAACTAGGAGTGGTCAAATTTGGAATTTTGGAAAAGGAAAAATTTGTACCAAGCGTTAACATAATCATAATAGTAAAAAGGAATTGGGAAATCATCTAGTTTCCTAAGATGCGAGGGATGTTCCCCCCAATCTTTTTTGTGAATAATTTTATCAAAATAGACACTGTGGTAAATAGTTTTTGGGGATCAGTTTTACTAAAAATGGGTTTAAAATGGACAGACTTTGTCTGAAGTAGGATATTAGTATAATAGGAAAGAGTTTTCTGAGGATGCTCAGGGATCCAATGGAATTGTAGGGGAAAAAAGGAAGTAGCAATTTGAGCGGGGAATTTAATGTGAGATCTATTTAATTCAATGTGAAATAAATACTCAGAATGAGGAAGAACAACATAAGTTGAGGATTTATCGTATTTAATGAAAGGAGCAGCAGTTTTTTGGGAAGCAACTACAAAAGGGTCATAATCTGAAATGAGAACACTGGAGTAAGTGGCCGGTGACCCGGGATTGATGGCTGAAAATCGATTGGCAAGAGCAATGTATGAATTGGTAGCTGAAGGAGTAGTCTCTAGTCTCAAGACCAAAGGCTTTGATTCAATCTTCTCCTTGTCCTTTTTGTTTGCCATTCTGGGACTGCAAAAATTCACGAGTGAGAAAATCTGGAATAGAATTATTGGAACCTTTAATGTATTCAATGTCAAAATCAAAAATACTTGAAAGGGCTTGCCATCTGGCAAAAATTTGTTTTGATGCAATATTTTCAACATCCTTTTGTAAAATGTATTTAGCAGATTTACAATCAATACGTAATAAAAAATTTTGATTTAATAAATCAGATTGAAATTTAGTAATGCATAAAACTACAGAAAGAATTTCTTTCTTAATAGTAATATAATTAGCTTGAGCCTTATTCCAGGATTCAGAATGGAATCGAACGATTTGTTCGGGGGATCTTGGTGAAACAATTTGTTTCAGAATACCTCCGAAACCAATTTCAGAAGCATCAGTTTCAACAATTTTGAAAGCATTATTGGAAGGAATTCCTAAACAAGGTAAGGCCTTGACATGGGTTTTAATTTCTTTGACAAGAGAAGTATGAATGTCAGTCCAAGTGGGAGGATTGCTTAACAAACGGTCGAATAAAGGTTTGCAGTGTTTTCTCAGATCTTTATAGAAATCTGCAATATAGTTTAAAGAACCTAAGAATCTTTGGAGCTGATTTTTATCAATGATAATATCAGGGAATTTATCAGCAAATTGGATAGCTATATCAATAGGTCTTATTCGACCTTCAGAAATATCAAAACTAAGGAATCTAATTTTAGTTTGAAAAAGCTTAATCTTTTTAACAAAAACAACAAGTCCATTGTGTTTGACTGTTTCTAAAAACAAGTTCAAATGTTTCCAGTGTTCGTCAATAGATTTAGAGTAAATCAAAACATCATCAATGTAAATGATAGTAAAAAGATTGAAGGGATTGAAAATATCATTCATGATATTTTGGAGTTCGCTAAGGGCATTCTTTAGACCAAAAGGCATAAAATTCCACTCATAATGTCCAAATGGGGTGGAAAAAGCAATCTTATACCTATCTTTATCATCAATTTGGATTTGCCAAAATCCTGACTTCATATCGAACTTAGAGAAAACTATAGCCTCACTGATATGACTAACTAAATCTTTCCTATTTGGAATGGGATATCTAATCCATTTTAGTACATCATTGAGTGGTTTGTAATTAATTACAAGCCTAGGAGTTCCTCTTTCAATTTCAGCATTTTTCATAACATAAAAGGCAGCACAAGACCAATGAGATTTACTCTTACGAATAATTCCTTTAGCAAGTAGATCAGCAATTTCTTTTTGGCAAAAATCTAAAGTTTCAGCATTCATTTGGATGGGTCTGGCTTTAGTGGGAATTTTATTTTCAGAAATTTTTTTAATGTAAGGTAAAGAGACACTGTGTTTCTTCCTATGCCAAAAAGCAGTAGGAAGATTAGAACAGACAAGATCAATGATACGGGTATTAAAAGAGGCAATCTTGAACAATGCATAAATTGATTTGAACCGCATAGAACAAATGCCTAAATTTGGAGAAGAAACTTGTTTTCTGCCATATAGAGATGCCAAAAGCAAAAATAGACCACAAATTTAAAATCAAGACGAAAAAATGAGTGGGAAACACATGATTAACTTTTCGAATGGTCAAAGTCAACGGTCAACACTATAGAAAGTCAAAGTCAAAAGCCAACACAAGAGAGTCAACTCTTGCAAGGTGCTGTCGTGGCAGAGGGGTTGATATGCCCAATGTGCTGACGTGGCAGTGAAGCTAATGTGGCCGTTCTGATGACGTGGCAGAGGCGCTAACATGGCATTGGATGACATGGCCTAGTGCTGACGTGACGCACTGAGAGGTTGACACGTGGCTGGCAGGAGAAGAAAAGATGCGCTGGCGCGTGAGGTGAACGCGCCAGTGGCTATTGCTGCGTGAGGCGCGTGCTCCTCACGCGTTAGGAAGCGTTTTGGCGGGTGTAGCGCATGAGGCCCACGCATAGAAACTTTTGCCGGAGCATGGAAGCGCATGGGGCTTCCTATGGTAGCGTGCTTGGCGGCTATTTGACCGGCGGCACCATATCTGTAAGGCGGACCGACAACCTTTGTGATATGGCTGACGTGGCAGCGCCTGGGCAAAACGGCCGCAGCTTCGAGCGGCGCTTGGGGGGGCATGGATGTTCTGATGAGGCTGTGCTCGATGGCTCTAGATTCGTCTGGACCGAATCTATCGATTGGCGTTGTTACTGAGGTGATCGGTGCTTTGTGGAAGCGCATAAAGGAACGAACAGATTCTTAGGCAAGTCTTGCCGGAGCGTGAACTGCTCTTGGGACGCGCGTGAAGGCGCGTTTACCGACGGACAAAACCTTCTAGTGGCGTGTGTGAGCACGGAAGCTTGGATGTTTCAGATCTTTTTGGATCTGTACTTGGCAGCGTCTGAACTATCATCAGCGGTAGAAGCATGTAGCTCCTGCAAGGGCAGCGGTGGCGCAGGCAGAAACTAGCAGAGGAGCATGGTGGTGTGTCGGAGGGCTGATGGCAGTTCCGGATCTATAGGCTGGCACGATTTTGAGACTATGGGTAGCAAAAATTTTGGCGGCACTTGATGTAGGGCGATGAGACTGAAATTCAACAAAAGGAAAATACTAGAAAATACGTTTATTGAAGGTCACAGAAAAGACGTTTTTCTACTCAATCTTTCTTATTTTCTTATTTAAATGTCTTTTTTAACATATAATAAAAAGGATGATGAATATGCATTTAAATTTTCAAATTAAATTATAATAAAGAATTTCGCGCATAGCGCGGATTATGAGTTAGTTGTATATAATTGTAGATACACAGACCACCCATAGTTATGGGCGGAACTAGACTTTTAGGTTTAGGGGGGCAAAAAAAAGTTTTTAAGGGTATATTAAAAAAAAAAAAAAAGGGGGCTTTCCCTTTAATTGATTAGGATTGGCCATCCTTTATTTATATATAGTTTGTTGTAATCTTTTCTTTTTCCATCCCCTTTAATTGATTAGGAAAAAAAAAAAAAAAAACTAATATTTCAATCTACGGCTCACTCCGCACAAAACCTTTGGAGTGTAGGTGCTTCGACTACCAAACAAGAGGTAAAATATGAAATTGTGCCTTTTGGAAACATGCATATCATGAGTGGGGCATATACCCTGTAGTTTTTTTTAATGGTATAGATTTCATTCTAAGTTTTTCGAGAAAAAAATAGAAAGAGATTTAAGCGTCGCCAATTCCATTGAATACAAAATTTGTGCACATTTGACTCAATGATCATGACCAAGTAACCAACCCTCATAACTTTCTAATAATTGAAGTATGGCCAAATATTTCATACTAAGCTATGTTTTTAAGTTAGCAAACAAAAAAAAAAAAGAAAAAAGAAAGGATTTTAACACCAGATTAGGAGGAAGGAAAATCATCCAGAGTACAAAAAAGATAATTGAACACGAAATAGTAAACCATTACCCATAAGAAAAGACAACCATTTCAACAAATCTTATTGATGCTTTTGGGGTTTCCACTGACCTTTTAACCAGATTCAAGTGTTCAACCATGAGAGCTGAACATGTTTCAGATCTTACTATACCATTTTGCAGACAAAGATTTTGACAGTGATTGGAGAGCTGCTTCACAAGTAAATATAAAATAAAAAAGGTCAAGAAATGCTACCACTACCACTCGTTGAATTTAAGTTTATTTCATTTTTATTTGGAGTTAAGAAATTATGAATCTTGGGGAGAGTTTCATAGTAGCTAGGATAGCTCAAACATATACTTCATCACGATACTCCAACGGAATTTAGTAGGAAACACCCATTTTTCTTATATATATATATTTGACATCTTACCTCATTACCCTTTTTGCCAATTGGGTGATTGATTCCCTAATTTGAAAAAAATATTACAATTTACCCTAATTGGTAAATGGCCTAAAAGTCACTTTGGCCGGGAGTGTGTTTTTAAAAAAACGCAATTTGAAAATGTTGAAAACTTTGCATTTTAAAAAAACGCATGATTTTATGAAATATGATATGATATCTTGTGTGGATTTTGGTGATGTTTGTAGCATGCGATCTCATTAAGTAAACATCGGGAGTAGTACAGGGAGTATCAGCTTAGGGTGGTGAAAATTGCAAGGAAATCAAATGCTTCAACAATAATATCTGGTGCAATCTTCTTTCTTAGTGCTGGGAATAGAGATTTTCTTCAGAACTATTACATTGATCCTCTTCTTCATGCCGCCTATTCTTTTGATCGCTTCTTAGACATTCTCATGCAATCTTAGGTCCCGCCTTTTGTTTTGTTGTTTTTTTTTTTCTTCAAAATAAAAACATAACAAACATTTGTAAGAATTAAGAAACATTAATTTGTGACAGGGGGCTATATGCATTGGGAGCGAGGAGAATTGGAGTGACCCCCAATGGGATGCCTTCCAGCAGCCATGACAATATTTGGTTTGGGTGGGAACGAGTTTGTGGAAAGGTTAAACAATGACGCAATTTCCTTCAATGACAAGCTAAATGCCACATCTCAGATGTTGCAAAACCACCTTTCTGGTCTCATATTGGTTGTCCTTGATATCTACCAACCTCTTTTCAATCTTGTCACAAATCCTACTGCAAATGGTACGTCGATTACTTCTCTAAGTTCATGTAAGCATGAGATGGAAAGGCGTTAATTTTTTTTTTTTTCGTAGACACATAGTAATAAGTTGTAAAAGAGTTGTAGATGTAGTGAACAATTTCTCCTAGACACCCAAAAAAGGTCAACTTGTCTTGAGATTGAGCATATTTCGACGCCCGAGTCCGTAAAAGCTCTTACTAAAATGAGTAAACTAGATAAAATAGACCGAGTGTGTGTGTGCAATATTATGCAATCCATTATTTGTGGGGACCTGTGCTAATGCATCAGATTATGTCTTCTTGGACGGTTTCCATCCCTCCGAGGCTGCAAACAACATTATAGCCCAAACTTTGGTCGCAAGTGGCATTTCGCTCATCAGCTAATCAAACACACGCATCTACCTCAACATTTTTCTCTTCAACAGATCCTTGCTTTTTATGGTTGTTTGGTTAATTTATGTTTCTTGTGAATGTTTTGTTGTTGTAATATATGTTCCCACATAAAAAAAAATAAATAAAGACTAGCTTGCTTCCATGTTTGATATTGCGTTGAGAAATATAACTTTTAAAGTTAAATGTGATTTTTGAGATTTTTTTTTTTTTTTTTTCAAGTTTTTCTCAAAAATATTTTTTTGGTTTTTTTTTTTTTTTTAGAACAAAAAAGTTAAGAAGTACTTTTTGAGTTTTTTTACCAAATGGCCAAGTTTTTTGTTTGGCACAGCTTTTTATGTACAAAAGTACTATTTCAGCTGCTTAGTGCCAAAACAAGTTCTACACTCTAGCCTTGGGCATAACGCAATTACAAATAAGTTCTAAGCTTTTAGCCTTGGGCATATGCAGTCTAACCCAATTTGAACCCATTGAACAGGTAATTGGAAAAAAAAAATTAGAAAGAAAATAGAAAGTCTAAATGGTTTTATATGATCTTCAAGTTGGGTTCAACATTCCCAACTCATCTTAGATATTAGAAAGAACTTTGCAGGATGTGGATGGTCCACCGTGTACAAATTAATCAAATATAGCATGAAATTAAAATACAAAAGATTTTGGTAATTTCTTTTGGTGCGTTTGGAATTGTGAATTCACAAGAATAATCTACGTTTTTAAAAGATATCGCAAAATGTAAGTTGTTTGACATTGCGATTTAAACTAAAATCATGATTTCGTATAACAAATATTTGATAAAAAACTACTTTTTAACATATTTTACTAAACGCCTAAAATTTTAAAAAATTGAGATTTCAAAACACAATTTTTAAAATTGAACTTATTTAAAGTGCAATCCCGAAAACCCACACACCTTGTAAATGAATACACTATGAATCAAGCTGCTGAAGTCCATTTCTTGTTCCCCTCCCAATTCCCATGTTTGGTGGCATGAAGTTGACTGGGTTGTAGCTGTCGTGGATCTTGGAAGATGAAGATGGATAACTAGTTTGGCCTTTATGACCAGGTCAACGAAGGTTTAATTATTTTTACGAGAAATGTACTTAATTCTCTTAATTTTATAGTTTTTACAATCTTTCTTAAAGTTAAAAAAACTCTTAATTGAGTATATCGAACATTTAAAAATTTTCAATCTCGCCCCTCCACTTAAGGTTTGTCAAATGTCGAAACGATGATAATACCCTAGTAAATTTTCTGAAATCACAAAATTACCCTTAAGTTACAATAATTTTTTTTTTTTTTTGAAGTGAAAAAAAAAAACCAATGGAAAATACAAGAGTATTTTGAAATTTGGGAGAAATTACAAAACGATGAAGTTTGCCCTTATTTTTATCATGGCAACTTGGTTTTTGACACTCACTCTCAAATTAAATCTTATGTTAGTGAGGGTGACATGTTTTATCCATTTGCTTATCAATGATTGTAAGCAACTCCTAGGTAAAGGTTGGCTGGGATACCATGTTTGTCCACGTCCGTTGTGCACATGCCGATGCAAATATGGTTATTGACAATATCTGCATTCGCATATGCATAACACAATTATCACTTTTAAGTATTCACATTTAAATTTGCATCCGAATCATGTGATTATTATGTGCATCAGAGTAGTCATTACGGTTATTAACTGTTATCCGCATTTGAGCTAATATGCTATTTGGTCTCTATTATGACATATTTTAAATGATTTTGAAAATAGTTTGGATCTATTTCTAGTGTTTTGAGCTGGTTTAAGTGTTTCCTTAAGGCCTAGTGTTTTAGATAAAATCTACATCTATTTTACATTTGAACTTAAAATTAACAAAAAAGGAAAAATCCACTTTACTCCCCTGAAGTTTCAGGAGCTTTTCAATTTGAACCTCAAAGTTTAAAAATTGGCAATGTTCCCCCCTATCGTTTCAAAAATTTTTAATTTAAACCTTCCGTTACTAATTTCTGTTAAATTGGACGGAAATTTTTTTAAAAAAGCTTGAGGGTAATTACGTAATTTTATAGATTTCCGTCCAATTTGACAGAAATTAGTAACGGAAGGCTTAAATTAAAAATTTTTGAAACATTAGGGGGGTACATTATCAATTTTTAAACTTTAGGGTTTAAATTGAAAAACCCATGAAATTTCAGGAGGGTAAAGTTGATTTTTCCCTAACAAAAAAAATAAAATAAAATACAAACACCCAATGTTGAATTTGTCCAAGAAAGTAAAATATATATTAAATGGTAAAATTATTATGTATACTTATGTCCCACTTGGTTACAAGCTTGCGTTACCAAACTCGACGCTGCTTATGCTAAGTGCAATCACTTATAAATAAAAATATAAATTTTTGACTTCTCCATGATGAGAGAAGCTTTTCCTTCTCTCTAGGTAGAGGAAAATTGCCTCCTTTTTGAGGCTTTTTACCACCGGTTGTGTGGTTGTTTGGGGAGGAGGGAAGGTTCTTCCTCTTTCCCTTCTCCCCTCCCCTTTCTTTCTCTTTGATTGGTGTGCTTATGGCTTTCTCAATTCATTTCCGTCCTCTAACACAATGTGTCTTCACCACCTTCCATTGCCCAAGGCCGCTTGCCACCTTCACCATCCAGCTCCCTGCCACTTGCCGCTTCTTGTTCCTTACCCTGCAACCAAGATCTACAATGGTTCATAGGTGGGTTTTCCGTAAAACTCGATATACTTTCCTCTAGTCGACCTAGGTTTTCATGCGCCAGTGCACAATGCTAACTGGCATCCCAGCTCCCCACCGCCACCTTACGCTCCGCCTCTAGCCATTCACGTGCCTGAGCGTGTACCTCATGCGTCGATGTGTGTTTTCCGTGTCTTGGTTAGTGAGCTTCTATTGCCACTCCTCCACCTTCTCCCCCACCAACACTACTTTTTTTTTTTTTTTTTTCCTTGTATTTCCAATTGTTTTGTTTGGGTTTTATTCTCCGTTCTTCTTTATTTTCCGCGTATTTCCAAATTGATGTGTCAATTTCATATCAAAGCTTGATAAAAGTTAGAATAATGTTATTTAGTAAACTGATATATGAAATTACCATATCACTGGAATGACGTGTCAATGAAAATCAGGCTTTAATTTTTTAATTTTTTTACAAGATTGTATGATAATTGTATAACAGTAAAAAATATAACATTACTCATCTAAAGGTTAATATGATTACCATATCAGCATCATGATATAACTGCAAGATAAAAAAGTGATGTGGTGAGAGATAAATAGCAAGGTGGCCCTAGCCCATGGAAAGTTGAACATGAAGAAAAAAAAAAAACATGCTTTTCTCGAGTCAAAAAGAAAAAGAATACATAGGTTAATTAAGGTTTCTTTTAGAGAGAGTAGGAGTTAACATGGTACGCCACCTATCAATTCAAACAAAACTTATTTTTTTTACAACTCAAAACCAATATATATATATATATTCATTTCTCTCCTGAACTTTCTAAAAAAGGAATAGAATCATTTTGTAATGTGGACACATGAAAGATTTTATAGAAAATTGGTCATGTTTCTTGAAAGCCTCGTCTATCTATATCTCCTATAAATAAATTAAGAAATAAACAAAGTGTTGCTATCAGATTATATATATATAATGAGCCTTCCCAGATGCATGTTTCTTGGCTTCCTTTCTTCTTCTGTATCTTGGGCTATTTGTGGCTGATGGGCAGCGTGTTCCTGCATTGTTCATATTTGTGAACAACAACGATGCAGTTTCCTTCAATAAGAAGCTCAATGCAACATCTAAGAGGCTGCAAAATCGCTTTTCTGGTCTCATATTTTATTTTTTTTTCAAAAAAAAAAACAAAAACAAAATATAAGACCAGAAAAGTGATTTTTATTGAAGGAAATTGCATCGTTGTTGTTTGCAAATAAAATTGAGACCAGAATGGCGATTTCGCAGCCTCTTTTGGTCGCATATCTCTCGTCTCATATTGGTTGTCCTTGATATTGACCAACCTTGTTTCAATCTTTCCACAAATCCAACAGCAAATGGTACGTCGATTACATCTCTATGTTCACATAAGTTGTACAAGAGTTGTAAACGTAGGATAGGTAAACAACTACTCCTAGGCTAGACACCTAAAAGAAAGTGGATCGTCATTTATATGCTCATCGAGCCGCTACTAAATATGAGACCAAACCCATCATATATCATTCATACATATATATATATATATATATATATAAAAGCCGAAACCCCTCTTAGAAGTGCCTTAAATTTCGACTTGTGACGTGAACCCATTTCTCTTAAAGGCTCATTTAAGACATAATTTTTTAACTGATTTTTTAAGAGTGAACCAGTTTTTACTTAAAACCGGTCATTAAATTTGTGTAATTAAGAGCATTTAATTATATTTTAAGAGTTTTCTACGTATAAATTATTCAATAAATTAAGTATTATTAATGTCCAAATCCAATAAGAAAACAAATAATACAAATCATATTTTTTTCCTCTCTCCACGTTTTCATATTTATTAATACCTTACTTAAAAAACCATAATTAAAATCCAATATATGCGATTTAAAAAAAAAAAAATCAAAAACCACAAAATTCGTAGTATATATATATACACACACGTACTCATGAGCTATATATATAGAAAAAACCATATATTGGATTTTTTTTTTTTTTAAGAAAAAAAACGAAACAAAAAGTAAAAGAAAAAATCATTTATATGATAATAGTTGCGGTTCAATTCTTACAAAAGTAGTGGATTTGGTGCTCAAAAAAGTATACTATTTTTGATATAATATATTATTATTTTTTAGAGTGGGTTTTAGATTTAAAATTTTCTACTCAATCTTTCTTATTTTCTTATTTAAATGTCTTTTTTAACATATAATAAAAAGTATGATGAATATGCGTTTAAATTTTCAAATTAAATTATAATGAAGAATTTCGTGCATAGCGCAGATTATGAGTTAGTTGTACATAATTGTAGATACACAGACCCCCCATAGTCAGGGGCGGAACTAGACTTTTAGGTTTAGGGGGGCAAAAAAAGTTTTTAAGGGTATATTAAAAAAAAAAAAAAAAAAAAGGGGGCTTTCCCTTTAATTGATTAGGATTGGCCATCCTTTATTTATATATAGTTTGTTGTAATCTTTTCTTTTTCCATCCCCTTTAATTGATTAGGAAAAAAAAAAAAAAAAAACTAATATTTCAATCTACGGCTCACTCCGCACAAAACCTTTGGAGTGTAGGTGCTTCGACTACCAAACAAGAGGTAAAATATGAAATTGTGCCTTTTGGAAACATGCATATCATGAGTGGGGCATATACCCTGTAGTTTTTTTTAATGGTATAGATTTCATTCTAAGTTTTTCGAGAAAAAAATAGAAAGAGATTTAAGCGTCGCCAATTCCATTGAATACAAAATTTGTGCACATTTGACTCAATGATCATGACCAAGTAACCAACCCTCATAACTTTCTAATAATTGAAGTATGGCCAAATATTTCATACTAAGCTATGTTTTTAAGTTAGCAAAAAAAGAAAAAGAAAAAAAGAAAGGATTTTAACACCAGATTAGGAGGAAGGAAACATCATCCAGAGTACAAAAAAGATAATTGAACACGAAATAGTAAACCATTACCCATAAGAAAAGACAACCATTTCAACAAATCTTATTGATGCTTTTGGGGTTTCCACTGACCTTTTAACCAGATTCAAGTGTTCAACCATGAGAACTGAACATGTTTCATATCTTACTATACCATTTTGCAGACAAAGATTTTGACAGTGATTGGAGAGCTGCTTCACAAGTAAATATAAAATAAAAAAGGTCAAGAAATGCTACCACTAGTACCACTCGTTGAATTTAAGTTTATTTCATTTTTATTTGGGGTTAAGAAATTATGAATCTTGGGGAGAGTTTCATAGTAGCTAGGACAGCTCAAACATATACTTCATCACGATACTCCAACGGAATTTAGTAGGAAACACCCATTTTTCTTATATATATATATATATATATATATATATATATATATATATCTGTGTGTGTGTGTGTGTGTGTGTGTGTGTGTGTGTATTTGACATCTTACCTCATTACCCTTTTTGCCAATTGGGTGATTGATTCCCTAATTTGAAAAAAATATTACAATTTACCCTAATTGGTAAATGGCCTTTTGGCTGGGAGTGTGTTTTTAAAAAAACGCAATTTGAAAATGTTGAAAACTTTGCATTTTAAAAAGACGCATGATTTTATGAAATATGATATGATATCTTGTGTGGATTTTGGTGATGTTTGTAGCATGCGATCTCATTAAGTAAACATCGGGAGTACTACATGGAGTATCAGCTTAGGGTGGTGAAATTGCAGGGAAATCAAATGCTTCAACAATAATATCTGGTGCAATCTTCTTTCCTAGTGCTGGGAATAGAGATTTTCTTCAGAACTATTACATTGATCCTCTTTTTCATGCCGCCTATTCTTTTGATCGCTTCTTACGGGTGTAGCTAAAAAATTATATACAATCAATGGGATCGAACCTTAAACTTGTTGTTTTATGAGACACCAGAGCCAAATGACTTACCACTCAAGCTAACCCTTTTCGGGTTAAAGTTTCGCTATTAATTATAGTAATGCTTTCTATTGGCTCTTTAATGGAGTTCTCATTTGTGTGTTTTTTCTTTTCTTTTCTTTTTTGAAATTACAGCTGAAACCCTAGGCTTCACTTCTTATCCACAAGCTTATCTTAATAGAGAAGCCAGCGGAAACAACCTCTTGATTGGTGCAAACTTTGCTTCAACTTCTTCTGGTTATTTTGATGCTACGATAGCCGACCTATATGTAAATACATTAACAAGATTAAAATTCTAGCTTTTT
>NC_081550.1:6371330-6385170 GCF_901000735.1 Corylus avellana
AACATGTTTCAGATCTTACTATACCATTTTGCAGACAAAGATTTTGACAGTGATTGGAGAGCTGCTTCACAAGTAAATATAAAATAAAAAAGGTCAAGAAATGCTACCACTACCACTCGTTGAGTTTAAGTTTATTTCATTTTTATTTGGAGTTAAGAAATTATGAATCTTGGGGAGAGTTTCATAGTAGCTAGGACAGCTCAAACATATACTTCATCACGATACTCCAACGGAATTTAGTAGGAAACACCCATTTTTCTTATATATATATATATATATATATATATATATATATATATATTTAACATCTTACCTCATTACCCTTTTTGCCAATTGGGTGATTGATTCCCTAATTTGAAAAAAATATTACAATTTACCCTAATTGGTAAATGGCCTAAAAGTCTCTTTGGCCGGGAGTGTGTTTTTAAAAAAACGCAATTTGAAAATGTTGAAAACTTTGCATTTTAAAAAAATGCATGATTTTATGAAATATGATATGATACCTTGTGTGGATTTTGGTGATGTTTGTAGCATGCGATCTCATTAAGTCAACATCGGGAGTACTACAGGGAGTATCAGCTTAGGGTGGTGAAAATTGCAGGGAAATCAAATGCTTCAACAATAATATCTGGTGCAATCTTCTTTCTTAGTGCTGGGAATAGAGATTTTCTTCAGAACTATTATGCCATGTTGATCACTTGCTTCAACAATAATTTTTTCGCTCACGGGTGTAGCTAAAAAATTATATACAATCAATGGGATCGAACCTTAAACTTGTTGTTTTATGAGACACCAGAGCCAAATGACTTACCACTCAAGCTAACCCTTTTCGGGTTAAAGTTTCGCTATTAATTATAGTAATGCTTTCTATTGGCTCTTTAATGGAGTTCTCATTTGTGTGTTTTTTCTTTTCTTTTCTTTTTTGAAATTACAGCTGAAACCCTAGGCTTCACTTCTTATCCACAAGCTTATCTTAATAGAGAAGCCAGCGGAAACAACCTCTTGATTGGTGCAAACTTTGCTTCAACTTCTTCTGGTTATTTTGATGCTACGATAGCCGACCTATATGTAAATACATTAACAAGATTAAAATTCTAGCTTTTTCTTATTCATATATATATATATATATATGAAATATGATATGATATGCTGTGTGGATTTTGGTGATATTTGTAGCATGCGATCTCATTAAGTAAACAGCTGGAGTACTACAGGGAGTATTAGCCTAGGGTGGTGGAAATTGCAGGGAAATCAAATGCTTCAACAATAATATCTGGTATAATCTACTTTCTTTGTGCTGGGAACAGTGATTTTCTTTAGAACTATTACGCTGATCCTCTTCTTCACACCGCCTATTCTTTTGATCACTTCTCAGACATTCTCATGCAATCCTACACAAATTTCATTTAGCTCCCTCCTCTCCTCACACCACTTCGATCTCCCTTTTGTTTTTTGGTTTTTCAAAATAAAAACATTAACAAACATTTGTAAGAATTAAGAAAAAAAATAAACATTAATTTGTGACAGGGGCTATATGCATTGGGAGTGAGGAGAATTGGAGTGAAAACACTACCCCCAATTGGATGCCTGCCAGCAGCCATGACAATAGATATTTGGGTTGGGTGGGAACGAGTGTGGAAAGTTTAAACAATGACGCAATTTCCTTCGATAACAAGCTCAATGCCACATCTCTGAGGTTGCAAAATCACCTTTCTGGTCTCATATTGGTTGTCCTTGATATCTATCAACCTCTTCTCAATCTTATCACAAATCCTACTGCGAATGGTGCATCGATTACTTGTTTGGGTTCTCGTAAGCATGAGATTGAAAGGTGTTAAAAGAGTTGTAGGTGTAGGCTAAGTGAACAATTTCTCCTAGACAGCTAAAAAGGGTCAACTTGTTTGGAGACTGGGGACATTCCAATGCCCAAGTCAGTAAAAGTTCTATTTCTCAAAGTAATCTCAAACAAGCTCTAAAGCTAGATAAAATAGACAGAGTGTGTGTAAAGCTAGATAAAATAAACAAAGTGTGTGTACTTTTTGTGGGCTTCCTAGGCTTTCTAAGCAGTCGGGCCAATCATATTTATTATGTAGTATGGTCCTCTATATATATATTAATTTTGATAATATATATGTGTGGTTGCAGGGTTTTTTGAGACATTGAGGGCTTGCTGTGGAAGGGTTGCCAGAGATGGCAATATTATGCAATCCATTATCAGTGGGCACCTATCCTAATGCATCAGGTTATGTCTTCTGGGACCGTTTCCATATCCCTCCGAGGCTGCAAACAACATTATAGCCCAAACTTTGGTCACAAGTGGCATTTCGCTCATCTGCTAATTTGTCAAACACACGCATCTACCCCAACATTATTCTGCCTTTTGTCTTCAACAGATAGATTTTTTTGAGGGTTGTTTGGTTAATTTATATTTCTTGTGCATGTCTTGTTGTTGTAATATATGTTCCGAAAAAAAAAGAAAAACGAAAAAAAAAAAAGAAAACAAAGACTAGCTTGCTTACATGTTTGATATTGCATTGAAAAGTAGAACTTTTAAAGTCAAAATGAATTTTTTTTGAAGAAAAAAAAAATTATTTTGAACCAACAGGTAATTGGGGGGGAAAAAAAAACACAACCAAAAATTCAGAAAGAAAACAAAAAAGTCTAAATTGTTTTATGTGATCGTTAATTTGGGTTCAACATTCCCAACTCGTCTTAGATGTTAGAAAGAACTTTTGCAGGATGCATGTGGATGGTCCACCGTGTACAAATTAATCAAATATAGCAAGAAATTAAAATACAAAAGATTTCACTCATTCTTTTTAGAAGTACCTTTGAAACATTATTGGGAGGGTCAAAAATCAATTTTTAAAGATTTATTTTTTAAAAAAATACATATATATATATTTTTTAAAATTATTTGTTTTGGGTGACCACCTTATGCCTTAAGGCCTAAGGTACGTGGTTCCGCCCCTGGCTGTCGTGGATCTTGGAAGATGGATAACTAGTTTGGCTTTATGACTACGTCAATGAAGGTTTAATTATTTTTAGGGTTAAATACAAATTCAGTACCTTTGGTTTGCACCAAAATCAAATAGCCTGTGTTTTCAAAAATATCACAAATAGTACCTGTGGTAAGCAAATAAACCTACTTGGTACCATTGTTAAAATTCCGTTAGGTTTTTTAACTAAACGCCATGTCACTCTTACATGTGGACGCCACATGGCGTGGTACTTGAGTTTTTGGGTGCCATGTCATTTTTTTAATTATTATTTTTTTTTTACAAAAAAAAAGAAAAAAGAAAAAAAAAGAAAGGAGAGTTGGGGTGGCCGAATGGCCTGGGGGGTGGTTCAGCCAACCCCCAGTGCGGCCGTCTGGGGGTGACTGAACCATCCCATGGCCTAAGGGGGTGGTTCGGCCACCCCCTAGGGCCAAACCATTAAACAAAAAAAAAAAAAAAAAAAACAAAAAACGGTGTGGAAGCCATGGCCCAGCCATCCAATTTTCCTTTCGAGTTGACAGCCAGCCAGAGCACTGTGGGTATCCTGGTCTGGTTTAATCTCTATCGTACCGATACAAATGATACGGTGGTCGAGCTGTCGATTTCAGTCAAGCTTTTTATCAAACAGATTGACTACAAATCTTAGGTAATTCAATTATACGACCCAGATCATTGCTTTCCAAGGCAGCTCCAAAGACTCAATTTATCTTCCTCGCCTTTCCAATTCAAAGTAGATTCCCCTTATTACAGCCTTTCGGACTTCATCTTCTTCAATTGTTCCCAAAGAGAAGTAAAATTGGAGTTTATCCGTTGTCTTAGTAGCCAAAACCACCAAATTTATGCCTTCGATACGGATGATGACCTCATGAACTACCCCCATCAAATGTTTTTTCAGGGTTGGCCCTAGGTGGTGGCACCCTAGGTACCACGCCACGTGGTGCCCACATATAAGGGTGACATGGCATTGTGTTAAAAAATCTAACAGAATCTTAACGCAGGTATCAAGTGGGTTTATTTGCTTACCACATATACCATTTTTGATATTTTTCAAAACTCAGGTGGCTATTTGATTTTGGTGCAAACCACAGGTACTGAATTTGTATTTAACCCTTATTTTTATGTGAAATTTACTTACTTCTCTTAAACTTTTATGGTTTTTGCAATCTCTTTTCAAAATTCAAAAACTCTTAATTGAGTGTATTGAACTTTAAAAAGTTTGCAATCTCACCTCTTGGGTTAAGGTTTGTCAAATCTTGAAATGATAATTATACCCTTGTAAATTTCATGATATTACAAAATTACCCTTAGGTTACAATGATTTTTTATTTTTTATTTTTTAAGAAAAAGTGAATAAAAAACCTAAAAAAAAAATACAAGGGTATTTTGAACTTTGGGGGGAGATTTCAAACAGATGAAGTTTCCCCTTATTTTTATCATGGCAACTTGGGTTGTAACACTCACTTTCAAATTAATTAAATCTTATGTTAGTGAGGGTGACATGTCTTGTCCATTTTCTTATCAATGATTGTAAGCAACTCCTACGTAAAGATTGGCTGGGATACCATGTTTGTCCACATATGTCTCACACATGCCGATGCGGATGTGGTTATTGACAATATCTACATCTGTATATAAATAATGTGATTATCACTTTTAAGTATTCACATCTATATATATCATGTGATTATTATCTGCATCCACACAGTACTAGTTATTTCGGTTATTAAATGCAGTTATTATCCGTTTTCCACAAATGAGGTAATATTGGGCATTTGGTCTCTATTATGACATATTTTAAACGATTTTGAAAATAGTTTGGACCTTTTTTTAGTGCTTTGGGCTTGTTTTTGTGTTTCCTTAAGGCCTAATGTTTTAGATGAAATCCATATCTATTTTACATTTGAACTTAAAAGTAACAAAAAAATAAAAAATACAAACGCCCAATGATGAATTTATCCAAGAAAGTACCATATATATTAAATGGTGAAATTATTATGTAGACTAATGTCCCACTTCGTTACAAGCTTGCGTTACCAAACTCGACACTACTTATGCTAAGTGCAATCACTTATAAATAAAAAGACAAATTTACAACTTCTCTCTGGTGGGAGAAGCTTTTCCTTCTCTCTAGGTAGAGAAAACTTGCCTCCTTTTTGAGGCTTTTTACCACCAGTTGTGTGGTTGTTTGGGGAGGAGGGAAAGTTCTTCCTCTTTCCCTCTTTCCCTCCTCCCCTCCCCTTTTTTTTTTCTCTCCGATTAGTGTGCTCGTGGCTTTCTTGTTTCATTTCCACCCTCTAACATAGTGTTTCTTCACCACCTTATGCTGCCCAAGGCCGCTTGCCTCCTTCACCATCCAGCTCCCTGCCACTCATCGCTTGCTGTCCTCCACCCTACAACCCAAATCTGTCATGGTTCGTAGATGGGTTTTCTTTAAAACCCGATAGACTTTCCTATAGTCGACCGAGGTCTTCATGCGTCAATGCACCATCCTCGCTGGCCTCCCAGCTCCCCACTACCACCTTACGCTCTGCCTCCAGCCATTCATGCGCCGAAGCGTGAGCTCTATGCACTTGGTGTGGACCTCAGATGTCGATGCGTGTTCCCCATGCCTCGGTCAGCGGGCTTCTCTTGCCACTCCACCTTCTCCCCGACCAACACTACTTTTTGTACGGCTTTTTTTGTTATTTTTTCGCTTGTTGTTTTGGTTTTTCCTTTCGTTTTTTTTTTTTCTCTTTATTTTCCTTGTATTTCCTGTTGTTTTGTTTGGGTTTAATTTTGTGGGTTTTATTCTCTCTTTGTTCTTCATTAAAGTTCTTTATTTTCTACGTATTTCTAAATTGATGTGTCAATTTTATATCAAAGCTTGATAAAAGTTAGAGTAATGTTATTTAGTAAACAGATATATGATTACCATATCACTGGAATGACGTGGCAATGAAAATTATCCTTTGATTTTTTTAATTTTTTACAAAATTGTATGATAATTACATAACAGTCTAAAATATAACATTACTCATCTAAAGGTTAATCTGCATCATGATATAATCGCAAGATAAAAAAGTGATGTGGTGAGAGATAAATAGCAAGGTGGCCCTAGCCCAAAGAAAGTTGAACATGAAAAAAGAAGAAGAAAGAAGCTTTTCTTGAGTTAAAAAGAAAAAGAGAAAGAATACATAGGTTAATTAAGGTTTCTTTTAGAGAGAATAGCAGTTAACATGGTACGCCACCTATCAATTCAAACAAAACTTATTTTTTTAACAACTCAACCATGTGTGTGTATATATATATATATTGACATTTCTTTCCGGAACTTTCTAAAAAAGGATTGCAATCATTTATTAATGTGGACACATGAAAGATTTTTATAGAAAATTGGTCATATTTCTTGAAACAGTGACTTAATTCCCAACCGATCATATGTGTTTGCTTGGTGATTAGTGTGTGTTTAACAATCCCATAAAGATAAAAGGTTTAAAGGTTGGTCTCCAACCAGTTACCTATTGCACTTCCAAGCCTCCACCTCCAAGCTATAACTATATATCCATCTTCAAAGCCTCCTCTATCTATACCTCCTAGAAAATAAAGAAAGAAACAAAGTGCTGATATCATATTATATATATATATATATATAATATTATGAGACTTTCAAGATCTTTCTTGGCTTCCTTTCTTCTTCTGTTTCTTGGGCTATTTGTGGCCGATGGCCAGCGTGTTCCTGCATTGTTCATATTTGGGGACTCTTTTTTTGATGTCGGTAACAATAACAACCTCGTCACCCTTATAAAAGCTAACTTCCCTCCTTATGGAAGAGACTTTGTCACTAAACAACCAACCGGGAGGTTCTGCAATGGAAAGCTTGCCGCTGACTTCACTGGTTCATCATTCTCAAACTCCCCAATTCTTTTTTTTTTTTCTTTTTTTTTTTTTTAAATTATATATATATATATATTTTATAACTTGGGTATCTGGGCAAAGCCCCCCTTCTACACGGGTCGAGCCTTAAACCTAATGTTTCATGAAGCAGAGGGCCAAGTGACTTACCACTCGAATCAACCCTTTCGGGTTAAAGATTCTCTGTTAATAGTAATGCTTTCTACTTGTTCTTTAATGGATTTCTCATTTAAGGGTTTTTTTTTAATTTTTTTTTAAATTACAGCTGAAAGCCTAGGCTTCACTTCTTATCCACAAGCTTATCTTAGCATAGAAGCGAGCGGAAATAACCTCTTGATGGGTGCAAACTTTGCTTCAGCTGCATCTGGTTATTTTGATGCTACAGCCGACCTATATGTAAATACATTAACAAGACTAAAATTCTAGCTTTTTCTTATTCATATATATATATGACATACGATATGGTATGGTATGATATGATATATGTTGTACATTTTGGTGATATTGTAGCATGCAATCTCATTAAGTCAACAACTGGAGTACTACAGGGAGTATCGGCGTAGGGTGGTGGAAATTGTAGGGAGATCAAATGCTTCAAGAATAACATCTGGTGCAATCTACTTTCTTAGTGCTGGGAACAGTGACTTCCTTCAGAACTATTACGTTGATCCTCTTCTTCAATCCACCTATTCGTTTGATCACTTCTCGGACATTCTCTTACATTCCTATACAAATTTCATTCGGGTCCCTCTTCTCCTCACATCACTTCTCAAAACATAGATTATACTTATCTTTCTCTCATTTTTTTTATTTTTTTTTTATTTTTTTATTTTTTATTTTTTTTTTTCGAAATAAGAACATTAACAAACATTCAAAACTACCTTTTATCTTTATGTATATTATTTGTGCGAATTAAGAAAAAATAAACAAAATTCGTATGCATTAATTGATAAACTAAGAAACATTTGTGACAGGGCCTATATGCATTGGGAGCGAGGAGAATTGGAGTGACAACACTACCTCCAATGGGATGCCTGCCAGCAGCCATGACATTATATGGGTTGGGTGTGAATGAGTGTGTGGAAAGGTTAAACAATGATGCAGTTTCTTTCAATAAGAAGCTCAATGCCACATCTAAGAGGCTGCAAAATCGCCTTTCTAGTCTCATATTGGTTGTCATTGATATCTACCAACCTCTTTTCAATCTTTCCACAAATCCTACACCAAATGGTACGTGGATTACTTCTCTATGTTCACGTAAGCATGAGATCGAAAGAAGTTAATTTATTTATTTTTGGTAGACGCATGCATGTTAATAAATTGTAAAAGAGTTGTAATCGTACGTAGGATAGATAAACATTAATTACTCCTAGGCTAGACACCTAAAAGAAAGTGGCTCGTCATATAGCTCATCAAGCCTCTAGTACTATGAGACCAAACCCATTGTATATTAATGTAGATCATACGCGGACCACCCATAGTGACCTCAACCCACTTTTTAGGAAGGGAGCTCCTCCTACAAAACAGGGGAAGGGTTGTCAAAAGGTCAGCCCGTCGAAATATTGGGAATACTCTAACGCCCAAGTCAGTAAAAGCCTTTATAAAATAAATTAAGAGTGTGTATATGAGCGAGGTAGTCGCATATGGGAGTGTCAGTGCGTGTACTTTTCCTCGGCTTCCTTAGGCTTTCGTAGAAGTTGGGTGATATTTATTTTGTAAAATGGTCCTCCATATATAGATCGATTTGTTAATTTTTCATAATAATATGTGTGGTTACAGGGTTTTTTGAGGCAAAGAGGGCTTGCTGTGTATCAGGCGTGCTAGCGACGGCAATGTTATGCAATTCATATTCTTTGGGCACGTGTGTTAATGCATCAGATTACGTCTTCTGGGACGGTTTCCATCCATCGGAGGCTGCAAACAACTTTATAGTCCGAACTTTGATCCCAAGTGGTGTTCAGCTCATCAGCTAATTATCATACACATGCATCTACCTCAACATTATTGTGCTTTTCTCTTCAACAGATCCTTGTTTTTGAGGGTTTATTTGGTTAATTTATATTTCTTGTGGGTTTGTTTGTATAATACGGATGGAAGAAGATAGAGATTTGTATCATTATATATAATTCTACCGATTAAATGAAAAGTAATGATAAATTCATTCTTGTGTTTCGATTTTTAGTTAAAGTTGCTTCCATATATATGTATCTTCTGACAAGAAAGAAAATAAAGACTTGCTTACGGTTGTATTAAGAGGGGCAGAATTTTCCTCCAAATTGGGTGGAGGAACTTCCTTTAACCTAGTCTATAAAAATGACATATGTTCATTTTTTTAATAGAATATGTTTGGCACTGTATTTAAAAAATATATATATATATATAGAGCTTTTTAAAGTTAAATTGAGTTTTTTGATAAAAAATAAATAAATAAATAAAAACTTTATTTTAAGGTTTTTTTTTTTCAAAAGTGTTTTTTGGTCTTTTTTTTAGAGTAAAAAAAGTTAAAAAGTATTTTTTGAGCTTCTTACCAAACGGACCAACTTTTTACTTAGTAGAACTTTTTATATATTAAAAATACTTTTTACACTCCTTAACACAATCTCAATTAGGTTCTAACCAGTGGCTTAAGCGTTATCCTTGGGGAGGGGGGTATAGTGTATAGGGTGAGGCTGTTGGGAGTTGCATTCAAGAAATGGTGTATCCGGGTCCTTGCTGGGTCGTTTGGGCCATAATTCTATGGGCCTTTCGGATTCTGATCATAGGTCGCCGGCCTAATAGGCCTTGGCTTGTAGGCCGCCGGTCTTTCAAGTGTTTTCTGGTACGTGGCCTTTCTTGAAGGAGCTATCGGTAGTTTGACCCTCAAGACGTCTTTTTATTTCTTTGATTTTTTAGTGTGATGATCAAACCAAACGTGATTTTGGTGGATTACCATTTTTAAAGAGATGGTCGTTCACTATTTTTTTCTAAGTGAAATGGAGATGATTCATTATATACATATATATAATATATGTATAAATAAATATATCTAAGAACATTATCATGATAAGAGGTAGCAATCGAATGGGACTCAACTAGAAGAAGAAGATGGGAAAGATAAAGACGACGAGCCATAGTTATGGCTTGCTGAAGATAAATAATCACAACTCTTGAAGATAACAAGTTGTATACGTCAATATAGTTTTTTCGTTGTATTCCTACCTAGATCTTATCTAGTACTCATGATAAACTTTATAATATTGACATTCTTTATAGAAAGTCATCTCTCCAACAAGAACATTTGAGAATATTATATATATAGGAATGTTTGTGAAGGTCTTTTATACTAGTCTGCAAGCACTCGGCTCTCTCTCTCTGTGCAAAAATGGAAGCTCTCTGCTTCATTGCTTCACCCACTCCTCTATTTCGCAGCACACCAGAGCACTCAACCTTCCCACCAATCAGGACGAAAAAGTACTCCAACAAAAGCCAACAATCCATTATTACTGCAACATTGACAAACCCAAATGAGCAGATCTGCTTCCACAAGCTCTCAGGGCTCGATTCTCTTAATAGGACGCCGCCCGAGTCGGCCTCCTCACTTGTTCCCCAGCTGATGAAAGTCTCGTCTGAGTCGTTGGTGTATGCGAGTGGCTTCCTCGGTGCTGTGCCGGAAAAGATGGCTGCGCCGCCATCTGGGATGGGTGGGGACGGGGTTCACAGTTACTTGACGAAGATATTGTCACCTAAGGTTTATGATGTTGCGGTGGAGACGCCACTGGACTATGCTTCGAAGCTCTCTGAGAAGCTTGGTGTTCGTCTTTGGCTCAAGAGGGAGGATCTTCAACCAGGAGTACGTAAGTTTACGAGAAATGTTTGTTTTCATTATTTTGCACATCATATCTATTTTGTTATAAAAGATGTGAAAATCTATCCTTCATTGAATTTGTGAATTTCATGGATTCAATAATGAATTTCTAAAAGAAATTAAATGAAAAAAAAAATTACAAAAAAAAGACACCAAACACATCTCTAAGAGCATGTTTGAGAAATAAATCGAGCTTTAAGTCAAAAAGCGTTTTTTTAGCAAAAACTTCATTTTTAAGCTTTTGTTAAAAGTGCGTTTCGGTCATTTTTAAACTTTTTGGATCCTTAAAAGCTTTTTTCAATTTTTTTTATTAAACCAGTATTTTTATTTTTTTTTTTCAAACGGACTTTTTGATTATTAAACATAATTTTAAGCTTTTCAAATGCACACTCAAACATGCTCTAAATTTATTTTATTTTTTTGTCATGAGTCATTCTCAGTATTTATATTTGTTTTTCAAATTTTGAAAACTAAAAATAAAAATGACATACGGAAAATCCATTTACAACCCACCAAATTGATATGGCAGGTGAAACCATATTGTGCTGTTTTTATTGTTTTTATTGGGACATAGTCACATAATGCAATTACTTGCCTAAATTGTTAGCAATTTAATTGGATATTCCATATAAAATTTTTTTAAAAAAAAAAGTTTAAATAATGTGAAATTATATAAGATGCAAAAACTTTAAATTCTGTAAATAAAATATATATATGTGAGAAATGGAGAGAGTATCCTTATCCCCCAACATGGGACACTAACCGTCGCCGGGGGTGGGGGGACATAAATTTTTTTATATTACCTATTTAAATTATTATTACTTCGAGCATATTTTGTGGCCTTAGGCAAAACTTTGAAATTAGGCCTAATTTTTTTTACTAACAAATTAAACAAACACGATTTATCAAAAAAAAAATTATGACTATAATAAAATAAATGATAAAAATAGAACAATAAAACCTGATTTGACAAATGAATTATGAAGTAGTTCTTGGAGATAGGACAGGAGACTCGATCACTCAGAGTCAGAGAGGAAGAGAAAATGATGATATAGGCAGAGAAGAAAAACTCAGAAAAGAACAAGCAAAGAAGAGAGATAAAGTGGCAAATAGAGAAACTCTGATATTTAAAATGCATATGGTAAGCTTCCTAGGCTGACAACAGTTTATATTTTTGGCTATTGGCTTTCCTAGATGGCTAAATAATAAATAGAAAATAAATGGTAATGTTTTATTTGTAACGAATATATTTTCTTACCAAAAACAAAAAAAAAAAATTCCATAAAGAGGCTAAGAGCATGACTGCATGATATAGGCGTGTATTGTGGGTGTCAGGCGTGTAGAGCTCTAGGGAATTGGCATGTAATGATGTAAGGCCTTTAATGCTTTGTCCCTTTATTTATTTATTTTTGAATTATTTTTATAATTTATAAAGGGCTTATTAATTGGAGCCTTATTAAATTGAGGCCTTAAATTTTGATGAAAATTTTTTTGTGCCCTATTAAAAAAAAATTTGGGCCTTCAATTTTTTTTTTTTTGTCCAAAATAATTTTTTTTTTTTCCAAATTTTTTTTAAGTCAAAAAATATTTTTGTAGGCCTTATTAAATTGGGGGCCCTAGGCGAGGGCCTAACTCGCCTAGGGCCTGAGCCGGCCCTGACTTCGAGTTAGAGTATATTTGAGATTGTGTTTGAGAAATAGAATTTTTAAGTCTAAAAGCTTCATTTTAAGGTTTTTACCAAAAATGCGTTTTGGCTTAAGGTTTCTTAACCATCAAAAGCGCTTTCATTTTTTTTTTTTTTTACCAAACGGATATTTTTTTTTTTCAAACCAACTTTTTAAGTGTTAAACGCACACCCAAACAGAACCTTAATCCTTATCCGTTTTTTTATGGCCCGCCGCCACTCAAGTATCTAGAAGTTGTGGCCCAACACGTAGGCCCAAAGGTGCAAGGGCCCAAATCAGTAGTAAGAGCCCGAGGGGTCTGAAATACAATAAGAGTGAGACCATCATGATGTGTCTCTTGGGCCGGAAAACATTATTCCTTAAGCGAGTGGTCATTGGGTGCTGTGGGGCCAGAGGAGAGCAACTGGGCTTCTGTGTAGGAGAGGGAAAGGGCTCAGGTTGCCGAGAAGCCAATTCATATCGAGGCACCAACAATGGCGGAGATGGCGCCGGGAGCTGAATCGACCAAGGAAGATCAACTGATGAGGAATTGGCAACCTGCGAGAACTGAACTGCTGTGTGTATTAAATACTTGCATATTCCTAAGAAATGGAACTTTTTCTTGATGATAATATACTTTGTGCTAACTTCGAAAAATATCTCAAAGAATCGTCATTTTTATGAGACCATGAGATTTTGCTTCTTGAAAATTATCTTTCACGCAGGAATTTGATAACAATTTAATCTCAACAGATCGATTAATGTTCCTGTAAACAAGAAAACCATCATTTTGGATTTTTTTGTCGAAAGGGTTCATTCTGAGGAAATGCTGTTTGTGCTTGTTTGTCTTCCACATTTCAAGAACAGAAAACAGTTTTCCAAACTCTTTATTGATGTCTTCAAACTGCTAGGTATTCTCATTCAAGCTGCGGCGAGCTTATAACATGATGGCCAAGCTTTCAAGGGAACAGTTGGACAGGGGAGTCATTTGTGTATCAGCAGGGGAGTCATTCCGTCAACAACTTCTCAACCGACCATCTTTATTTTCTTGCTCATGATTAATGTGTGTTTGGTCATCCGTCAACAACTTCTCAACCGTCCCTCTTTATTTTCTTGGTCATGATTAGTGTGTGTTTGGTCATGATTAGTGTGTGTATCAGCAGGGGGAGTCATTCCAAGATTAGTGTGTGTTTGGTCATCCGTCAACAACTTCTCAACCGTCGCTCTTTATTTTCTTGGTCATGATTAGTGTGTGTTTGGTCATGATTAGTGTGTGTATCAGCAGGGGGAGTCATTCCAAGATGTGTGTGTTTAACAGCCCGCCTTAAATTCTCACCTCCCTAACACAACACTACAATCAGTTATTATAGCCCGCCTTAAATTCCCACCTCCCTAACACACTACAACCAGTTATTACAGCCCGTCTTAAATTCCCACCTCCC
>NC_081550.1:6385270-6408138 GCF_901000735.1 Corylus avellana
ATTCTTTATAGAAAGTCATCTCTCCAACAAGAACATTTGAGAATATTATATATATAGGAATGTTTGTGAAGGTCTTTTATACTAGTCTGCAAGCACTCGGCTCTCTCTCTCTGTGCAAAAATGGAAGCTCTCTGCTTCATTGCTTCACCCACTCCTCTATTTCGCAGCACACCAGAGCACTCAACCTTCCCACCAATCAGGACGAAAAAGTACTCCAACAAAAGCCAACAATCCATTATTACTGCAACATTGACAAACCCAAATGAGCAGATCTGCTTCCACAAGCTCTCAGGGCTCGATTCTCTTAATAGGACGCCGCCCGAGTCGGCCTCCTCACTTGTTCCCCAGCTGATGAAAGTCTCGTCTGAGTCGTTGGTGTATGCGAGTGGCTTCCTCGGTGCTGTGCCGGAAAAGATGGCTGCGCCGCCATCTGGGATGGGTGGGGACGGGGTTCACAGTTACTTGACGAAGATATTGTCACCTAAGGTTTATGATGTTGCGGTGGAGACGCCACTGGACTATGCTTCGAAGCTCTCTGAGAAGCTTGGTGTTCGTCTTTGGCTCAAGAGGGAGGATCTTCAACCAGGAGTACGTAAGTTTACGAGAAATGTTTGTTTTCATTATTTTGCACATCATATCTATTTTGTTATAAAAGATGTGAAAATCTATCCTTCATTGAATTTGTGAATTTCATGGATTCAATAATGAATTTCTAAAAGAAATTAAATGAAAAAAAAAATTACAAAAAAAAGACACCAAACACATCTCTAAGAGCATGTTTGAGAAATAAATCGAGCTTTAAGTCAAAAAGCGTTTTTTTAGCAAAAACTTCATTTTTAAGCTTTTGTTAAAAGTGCGTTTCGGTCATTTTTAAACTTTTTGGATCCTTAAAAGCTTTTTTCAATTTTTTTTATTAAACCAGTATTTTTATTTTTTTTTTTCAAACGGACTTTTTGATTATTAAACATAATTTTAAGCTTTTCAAATGCACACTCAAACATGCTCTAAATTTATTTTATTTTTTTGTCATGAGTCATTCTCAGTATTTATATTTGTTTTTCAAATTTTGAAAACTAAAAATAAAAATGACATACGGAAAATCCATTTACAACCCACCAAATTGATATGGCAGGTGAAACCATATTGTGCTGTTTTTATTGTTTTTATTGGGACATAGTCACATAATGCAATTACTTGCCTAAATTGTTAGCAATTTAATTGGATATTCCATATAAAATTTTTTTAAAAAAAAAAGTTTAAATAATGTGAAATTATATAAGATGCAAAAACTTTAAATTCTGTAAATAAAATATATATATGTGAGAAATGGAGAGAGTATCCTTATCCCCCAACATGGGACACTAACCGTCGCCGGGGGTGGGGGGACATAAATTTTTTTATATTACCTATTTAAATTATTATTACTTCGAGCATATTTTGTGGCCTTAGGCAAAACTTTGAAATTAGGCCTAATTTTTTTTACTAACAAATTAAACAAACACGATTTATCAAAAAAAAAATTATGACTATAATAAAATAAATGATAAAAATAGAACAATAAAACCTGATTTGACAAATGAATTATGAAGTAGTTCTTGGAGATAGGACAGGAGACTCGATCACTCAGAGTCAGAGAGGAAGAGAAAATGATGATATAGGCAGAGAAGAAAAACTCAGAAAAGAACAAGCAAAGAAGAGAGATAAAGTGGCAAATAGAGAAACTCTGATATTTAAAATGCATATGGTAAGCTTCCTAGGCTGACAACAGTTTATATTTTTGGCTATTGGCTTTCCTAGATGGCTAAATAATAAATAGAAAATAAATGGTAATGTTTTATTTGTAACGAATATATTTTCTTACCAAAAACAAAAAAAAAAAATTCCATAAAGAGGCTAAGAGCATGACTGCATGATATAGGCGTGTATTGTGGGTGTCAGGCGTGTAGAGCTCTAGGGAATTGGCATGTAATGATGTAAGGCCTTTAATGCTTTGTCCCTTTATTTATTTATTTTTGAATTATTTTTATAATTTATAAAGGGCTTATTAATTGGAGCCTTATTAAATTGAGGCCTTAAATTTTGATGAAAATTTTTTTGTGCCCTATTAAAAAAAAATTTGGGCCTTCAATTTTTTTTTTTTTGTCCAAAATAATTTTTTTTTTTTCCAAATTTTTTTTAAGTCAAAAAATATTTTTGTAGGCCTTATTAAATTGGGGGCCCTAGGCGAGGGCCTAACTCGCCTAGGGCCTGAGCCGGCCCTGACTTCGAGTTAGAGTATATTTGAGATTGTGTTTGAGAAATAGAATTTTTAAGTCTAAAAGCTTCATTTTAAGGTTTTTACCAAAAATGCGTTTTGGCTTAAGGTTTCTTAACCATCAAAAGCGCTTTCATTTTTTTTTTTTTTTACCAAACGGATATTTTTTTTTTTCAAACCAACTTTTTAAGTGTTAAACGCACACCCAAACAGAACCTTAATCCTTATCCGTTTTTTTATGGCCCGCCGCCACTCAAGTATCTAGAAGTTGTGGCCCAACACGTAGGCCCAAAGGTGCAAGGGCCCAAATCAGTAGTAAGAGCCCGAGGGGTCTGAAATACAATAAGAGTGAGACCATCATGATGTGTCTCTTGGGCCGGAAAACATTATTCCTTAAGCGAGTGGTCATTGGGTGCTGTGGGGCCAGAGGAGAGCAACTGGGCTTCTGTGTAGGAGAGGGAAAGGGCTCAGGTTGCCGAGAAGCCAATTCATATCGAGGCACCAACAATGGCGGAGATGGCGCCGGGAGCTGAATCGACCAAGGAAGATCAACTGATGAGGAATTGGCAACCTGCGAGAACTGAACTGCTGTGTGTATTAAATACTTGCATATTCCTAAGAAATGGAACTTTTTCTTGATGATAATATACTTTGTGCTAACTTCGAAAAATATCTCAAAGAATCGTCATTTTTATGAGACCATGAGATTTTGCTTCTTGAAAATTATCTTTCACGCAGGAATTTGATAACAATTTAATCTCAACAGATCGATTAATGTTCCTGTAAACAAGAAAACCATCATTTTGGATTTTTTTGTCGAAAGGGTTCATTCTGAGGAAATGCTGTTTGTGCTTGTTTGTCTTCCACATTTCAAGAACAGAAAACAGTTTTCCAAACTCTTTATTGATGTCTTCAAACTGCTAGGTATTCTCATTCAAGCTGCGGCGAGCTTATAACATGATGGCCAAGCTTTCAAGGGAACAGTTGGACAGGGGAGTCATTTGTGTATCACCAGGGGAGTCATTCCGTCAACAACTTCTCAACCGACCATCTTTATTTTCTTGCTCATGATTAATGTGTGTTTGGTCATCCGTCAACAACTTCTCAACCGTCCCTCTTTATTTTCTTGGTCATGATTAGTGTGTGTTTGGTCATGATTAGTGTGTGTATCAGCAGGGGGAGTCATTCCAAGATTAGTGTGTGTTTGGTCATCCGTCAACAACTTCTCAACCGTCGCTCTTTATTTTCTTGGTCATGATTAGTGTGTGTTTGGTCATGATTAGTGTGTGTATCAGCAGGGGGAGTCATTCCAAGATGTGTGTGTTTAACAGCCCGCCTTAAATTCTCACCTCCCTAACACAACACTACAATCAGTTATTATAGCCCGCCTTAAATTCCCACCTCCCTAACACACTACAACCAGTTATTACAGCCCGTCTTAAATTCTCACCTCCCTAGCACATTACAACCAGTTATTACAGCCCTCCTTAAATTCTCACCTTCCTAACACACTTCAACCAGTTATTACAGCCCTTCTTAAATTTTCACCTCCCTAACAACACACTACTGTTGATATAAGATTATATATATTATAATTATAATGGGGATTTCAAGATTTGTCTTGGCATCCGTTTTTGTTTTTCTTGGGCTATTTGTGGCTGATGGGCAATATGGTGATGGGCAGTATGGTTATTGTTTCCGACATCAAAACCCGAGTCCCTGAATAAGAACATTGCAGTATGGGCCTGTAATGTCCCAAATTTGGGGACTCGGGGTTTGATGTCAGAAACAATAACCATACTGCCCATCACCATATTGCCCATCAGCCACAAATAGCCCAAGAAAAACAAAAAACAGATGCCAAGACAAATCTTGAAATCCCCATTATAATTATAATATATATAATCTTATATCAACAGTAGTGTGTTAGGGATGTGAGAATTTAAGGAGGGCTGTAATAACTGGTCCTAGTGTGTTAGGAAAGTGGGAATTTAAGAAGAACTGTAATAACTAATTGTAGTGTGTTAGGGAGGTGGGAATTTAAGGAGGGTTGTTAACTGGTTGGAGACCAACCTTTAAACTTCTGATCTTGGGTTCCTCAAACACACCTTTTTACTCTTGTCAAATCAAACTTCCCTCCTAGTGGAAGAGACTTTATAAAATATATTAAGAGTGCGTATATGAGCGCGGCAGTCGCATGGTAGCATCAGTGCGTGTACTTTTCCTCGGCTTTCTTAAGCTTTCGTAGCAGTCGGGGGATATTTATTATGTAGTATGGTCCTCCATATATAGATTTGTTAATTTTTCATAATTAATAAAATGTGTGGTTATAGGGTTTTTTGAGTCAAAGAGGGCTTGCTGTGTATCAGGCGTGCTAGCGACAGCAATGTTATGCAATTCATATTCTTTGGGCATGTGTGTTAATGCATCAGATTACGTCTTTTGGGACGGTTTTCATCCATCGGAGGCTGCAAACAACTTTATAGTCCAAACTTTGATCCCAAGAGGTGTTCAGCTCATCAGCTAATTATCATACACATGCATCAACCTCAACATTATTCTGTTTTTCTCTTCAACAGATCCATGTTATTGAGGGTTTATTTGGTTAATTTATATTTCTTGTGGGTTTGTTTGTATAATATGGATGGAAGATGATAGAGATTTGTATGATTATGTATAATTCTACAGATTAAATGAAAAGTAATGATAAATTCATTCCTGTATAACAGTGTTTCGATTTTTAGTTAAAGTTGCTTCCATATATATGTATCTTCTGACAAGAAAGAAAATAAAGACTTGTTTAGGTTGTGTTATCTTTTACTTCTTTCCAATTTATGCGACGAGTATATTAAGTGGGGCAGAGTTTTTCTCCAAATTGGGTTGGAGGAATTTCCTTCAACCCAATCTATTAAAATGAGACGTGTCACTTTTTTTAATAGAACATGTTTGGTACTGCATTAAAAAAAAAAATGGAGCCTTTAAAGTTAAATTGAGTTTTTTGATAAAAATAAATAAATAAATAAATGTATTTTAAGGTTTTTTTTCAAAAGTACTTTTTGGTCCTTTTTAGAGTAAAAAAGTTAAAAAGTATTTTTTGAGCTTCTTACCAAACGGACCAACTTTTTACTTGGTACAACTTTTTATATATTAAAATTACTTTTTACACTTCTTAATGCAATCTCAATTAGGTTCTAACCAGTGGCTTAAGCTTTATCTTGGGGCTTCTGGGGTTCGACCCAATTTGAACAGGGAATTGAAAAAACAAAACAAAAAAATTAGAAAGAAAGTAAAAAGTCTAAATGGTTTTATATGATATTCAATTTGGGTTCAACATGCCCAACTCATTTTAGATATTAGAAAGAACTTTGTGGGACATGGTTCTTACTTTTAGGTATTCACATCCGCATATGCATTCGCATCATATGATTATTATTTGCATCGGCGTGGTTATTACGGTTATTATCCGTTATCGCAAATGAGGTAATGGGCATTTTGGTCTCTATTAGGACATATTTTAAACAATTTTAAAAATGGTTTGAACAAGTTTTTAGTGTTTTGAACTTGTTTTAGCGTGTTGTGCACAAACACGTGATCATAATTACGGTTAAATAAGGCGAGAACAATCACACACAAAATAACACCAAGATTTAAGTGGTTCCCTCAATGTGAGGTATGTTAATTGGCAGAGGCAATCACGAAAAAATTTACTACGAAAGATGGAGTAAAAAACTATAGTAGAGAGAATCACCCACTCTTCTATTTCGTAGCACACCCGAGCAGTCAACCTTCCCACCAATCAGGACGAAGAACTCCAACAAAAGTCAACCATCCATTATTACTGCAACATTGACAAACCCAAAGGAGCAGATCTGCTTCCACAAGCTCTCAGGGCTCGATTCTCTTAATACGACGCCACCCGAGTCGACCTCTTCACATGTTCCCCAGTTGATGAAAGTCTCGTCTTAGTCGTTGGTGTATGAGAGTGGCTTCCTCGGTGTTGTGCCGGAAAAGATGGCGGCGCTGCCATCTGGGATGGGTGGGGACGGGGTTCACAGTGCCACCAGCTACTTGACGAAGATATTGTCATCTAAGGTTTATGATGTTGCGGTGGAGACGCCGTTGGACTATGCCTCCAAGTTCTCGGAGAAGCTTGGTGTTCATCTTTGGCTCAAGAGGGAGGATCTTCAACCTCAAGTACGTAAGTTTACGGGAAATGTTTGTTTTCATTAGAAAAAATTACACTTTATCTCCCAAAATTGGTAGTGATTTTTAATTCGAATTCCAAAGTTTTAATTTTTGCAATTTATCCTTAAAGTTTTAATTTTTTTTCAACTCAACCATTCCGTCAGTCAAAGTTACTTTGACCGATGAAACAGTGATCACGTGTAAGGCGCGCGATCATTTCAGGCGTTTTAGTACCGAAAATACCCCATCTCCTTCAGCGTTCCACAATCCTTCGCTACGACTCAGATTGAGACTTTTGAGGGATGGACTTTGTCAAATGATGCCTTTTTGTTGATATTATTGGTAATATATTTTCGTCACTTTCTTTGTTTGTTTTCTTAATTGATATTTATTTGTTGGGTTATTATAATATTAAGTATATATGTTTATATATGAACCCAACCGATCGTCTTAAAGACGAACTATGAAACCCAATCCGATGTGAACTAAGAAACTCAGGAAACGAATTCTTATATATATATATATATACACGTAATACATACACTGCCACAAAATCAAAATCAACCACTCTTCTGGGTTGTTTAGAAACCTCTACCTCCCTCTTTTTGGGTTGTTTTTCTAATCGATCGTTTTCCTGCTATCAATAATGGCCGCCATGTTGGAACTCACGTAGAACTCAGATAAATTGAAATCAAAGAGAGAAGGATTTGAAGTACTGGTAACGGATTTCATATGAGAAGGTAGAGGGTTCTTTTCGAAATGGGTTTGTGTTTGAGAGATTGAAAACGTCGACTGTGAGCTTGACACTTTGAGATTTGAAGGATAAGAGATTGTGGAAAGCCGAAGGAGATGGGGGCATTTTGGGGAAGAAATCAACATAAGCGATCACTTGCGACGAACGTGATTACTGTTCCGTCAGTCAAAGCACTTGCGACGCACGTGATCACTGTTCCGTCAGTCAAAGCGGCTTTGACTGACGGAATGGCTGAATTGAAAAAAATTAAAATTTTGAGAGGGTGAATTGCAAAAATTAAAACTTTTGAGCTCGAATTGAAAATCGCCCATAACTTTAGAGGTTAAAGTGTAATTTTTCCTTTTCATTATTTTGCAAATCATATCTATTTTGTTATAAAAGATGTAAAAATCTATCCCTCAATGAATTTGAGAATTTCATGGATTCAATAATGAATTTCCAGAAGAAATAATAAAAAATTACAAAAAAAAAATACACAAAATATATCTCTAAGAGTATGTTTGGAATTGTGTTTGAGAAATAGATCGAGCTTTTAAGTCAAGAAGCGTGTTTTAGCAAAAACTTCATTTTTAAACTTTTGTTAAAAGTGTACTTTTGTCATTTTAAGGTTTTTTTGGAGATTTAAAAGTGCTTTCAATTTTTTTTACTAAACCAGTATTTTTTTTTTTTCAAATGGATTTTTTTGAGTATTAAACACAATTTTAGACTTCTCAGACGCACATCCAAACATGCCCTAGGTTTATTTTATTTTTTGTCATGAGTCATTCTTGATCTGTATTTATATTTGTTTTTCAAACTTTGAAAACTAAAAACAAAAATTACATACGGAAAATCCATTTACAACCCACCAAATTGATATGGCAGGTGAAACCATATTGTGCTGTTTTTATTAGGACATAATGCAATTATTTGTCTAAATTGTTAGCAATTGGGATACTCCATATGAAAATTAAAAAAAAGTTTAAATAATTTGTAATTATATAAGATGCACCAACTTTTCATTCTGTAAAGAAAATATATATATATGAGAAATGAAGAGAGGATCTGTATCCCCGAACATGGGACACTAACGGTCGGGTGGCGGCCTAAACTTTATTTAGATAAGTGGGTATTTCATATAAATTTTTTTTATATTACCTATCTACATTACTATCAATTCGAGTTAGAGCATGTTTAGGATTGTGTTTAAAAAATGAGGTATGATACACCTAGAACTTAAACCCAACTTTAGCCCAACTTCTAAACTAAATTTCTCTTTCTCTCTCTAGTTTAAGGCTCTCTCTCTCCTCAACATGCAGTTTTTTTTTTAAAAAAAAAACTTAAGAAAAAAGTTGTGCCATTATCATTTTCCTTAAGAAATAGAGCTTTTAAGTCCAAAAGCTTCATTTTTATGTTTTTACCAAAAATGCGTTTTGACCATTTTTAGGCTTTTTGAACCCTTAAAAGCGATTTCATTTTTTTTTTTTTAACGAAACGGATACTTTTTTATTCAAACCAACTTTTTAAGTATTATACGCACTTTTAAGCATCTCAAACGCACATCAAACATAAGGGCTTAATTCTTATCGGTTTTTTCCATGGCTTGCTGCCACTCAAGTATCTAGAAGATGTGGCCCAATGCATAGGCCCAAAGTTGCAATGGCCCAAATCAGTAGTAAGAGCCCGAGGGGTCTGAAATACAATTGAGAGTGAGACCATCATGATGTGTCTCTTGGGCCGGAAAACATTTTTCCTTAAGCGAGTGGTCATTGGGTGCTGTGGAGCAACTGGGCTTCTGTGTAGGAGAGGGAAAGGGCTCAGGTTGCCGAGAAGCCAATTCAGATCGAGGCACCAACAATGGCGGAGATGGCGCCGGGAGCTGAATCGACCAAGGAAGATCAACTGATGAGGAATTGGCAACCTGCGAGAACTGAACTGCTGTGTGTCTTACATACTTGCATATTCCTATGAAATGGAACTTTTTCTTGATGATAATATACTTTGTGCTAACTTCGGAAAATATCTCAAAGAATCCTCATTTTTACGAGACCATGAGATTTTGCTTCTTGAAAATTGTCTTTCATGCAGGAATTTGATAACAATTTAATCTCAACAGATCGATTAATGTTCCTGTAAACAAGAAAACCATCATTTTGGATTTTTTTGTCGAAAGGGTTCATTCTGAGGAAATGCTGTTTGTGCTTGTTTGTCTTCCACATTTCAAGAACAGAAAACAGTTTTCCAAACTCTTTATTGATGTCTTCAAACTGCTAGGTATTCTCCTTCAAGCTGCGGGGAGCTTATAACATGATGGCCAAGCTTTCAAGGGAACAGTTGGACAGGGGAGTCATTTGTGTATCAACAGGGAACCATGCCCAAGGAGTTGCGTTATCTGCACAAAAACTAGGCTGTGATGCAGTCGTCGCCATGCCTGTTGCAACTCCTGAAATCAAAGTTGATAGCCTTTTTTCCTACCATCACATTCATTAATTTCTGATAAAAAGCTTTTGATTTGTCTCATTATGTTGTCAATTTTAGATATCCCAATTATTTGGTATTACACATTTGTTTAGCTGAAGGCGGTGGAGAGGTTGGGTGCTACAGTTGTGTTTGTTGGCGAGTCCTATGATGAAGCACAAGAGTATTCCAAGAAGCGGGCCAGAGAAGAAGGTCGAACGTTTGTTCCTGGTTTTGATCACCCAGATATCATTCCAGGGCAGGGGACTGTAGGAATGGAGATTGTGCGTTAAATGCCTGCTCCACTGCATGCAATCTTTGTGCCTTTTGGAGGTGGCGAGCTAATAGCTGGAATTTCTGCCTATGTGAAGGCAGTTTACCCTGAGGTATGTGACACGTTTTCCTTCAAAATTCAACTAAGCAAATGCATTTGGCCTACGACTTCAATAGAACTCCTGAAAAAGTATACAAACAACTTATTGTGTTTAAATAATATACAAACTGAAAATATATTACAACTTCCTGGGTTCAACTGTTTAAGACTAAGAGCATGTTTAGGATTGCATTTGAAAAATAGAGCTTTTAAGTCAAAAAGTGCTTTTCGACAAAAACTTCATTTTTAAGCTTTTGTCAAAAGTGCGTTTTGGCCATTTTTAGGCTTTTTGAATCCTTAAAAGCGCTTTTTATTTTTTTACCAAATGAGTAAGTTTTTTTTTCAAATAGACTTTTTGAGTGTTAAAAGCACTTTTAGGCATCTCAAACGCAATCCCAAACTTACCCTAAGTCATCAAAATTATTCTTCAAGTTTAGGAGATTTGAGCGCATTGTTTGGAAGTATGGATGTTATTGAAGCTGAATAAGGGTCTCATGAGAACTAAAGGGTCTCATGAGAACCTGCCCTTATGGAACATTTTTGAAATAGAAATGTAACTTTATGGAAAAATTTCTTTAAGATGCAATGATATCTTAAGTCTGCCCTTTTGCCTTATGGATGCAATGATATCTTAAGTCTGGGAAAAAGAAAGTATTCCCGGAATTCAGCATATGGACTGTCTCAAGTTTTCTGCTATGCTTTAAGAATTGGGTGTACAGATTAAAAGTTTTTATTCTATGGATGTACTAATATCAAACATGATGGCTAAATAAGTAGGAGGCTGGTAACATATAGTGTGAAATTAATTTGATGATTCATTTATCTGTTTCATAGTGTGATTCAATCGGAGTGCATGTTAAGTTTAATGAACTGTTTTCTGCTTCAAATCTCATCCAAGTTGGAATGAAATCCCATCTTTCTTTTTCTATAATTCTATTTTTCATTTTATTTGTTGATTAGGTGTACTGAGTTTATGGTATCAACGAACAAATTCTCAGAGTCCATTGTTAGGAAAAATTGTAAAATTGGTCCTGGGATTTGAGGTTGTACAAATAGGTGACAAATAACTTCTTGTGGTGTGCCTATGTAACAAATAACTTCCTTGGTACAAATTTGGACATTTTTTTCTGCTGGGGCCATGATGAAATTACACATTTACCCTAAAAAAAGTATTAGAAAAAGAAAAAGAAAAAGAAAAAGAAAAATGGGTGTTAACTATGGTGATGGTTTGGCCACCCCTAGACCAGCTAGAGGAGGTGGCCAAACCACCCCATAAGTGCCCATTTTTCTATTCTTTTATGTTTTTCCCCCCTTCTTTTATTTTAGTCTTTTATAATTTGTTTGAGAGTAAATGTATAATTTCATAATGACACAGACTGAAAAATGACCGGAATTTGTATTGGAATTTGTACTAAGGGAGTTATTTATTACACAGGCATATCACATGGAGTTATTTGTCAGTTTTGTAACCTTAAAGAGTTATTTGTCATAATCTCAAACCCCGTAGACTAATTTTGCAATTTTTCCTTTTTACTTATTCAGTTTTTTGTTCCACTTTCTGTGCTTTGCATTTCACAATGTTTATTTAACCAGTGTGTAAATCTTCTGGTTACATTTGCGTAAAACCATAATTAGCACTACCAGCATACATCTATCATGTAGGTCAAGATCATTGGGGTGGAGCCATATGACGCAAACTCAATGGCACTATCTTTATATCATCGGCAGAGAATTATGCTAGATAAAATAGGAAAATTTGCAGATGGAGTAGCTGTGGATGTGGTTGGAAATGAAACTCTTCGGTTATGCAGAGAGCTCATTGATGGAGTAGTTCTTGTCAGCCAAGATGCTATCTGTGCATCAATAAAGGTGAGTCTCTCTTCATACTTTTAGCTCGGAACCTTGCATCACAGAGGCCTTTGATTTTACCGTACATGGAATAGTCTTGGCTGTTTCCATTTAATGTTAGTGAAATTCCTATATGTATATATAGGGAACAACATTTACTCCCATCTAATTACGAGATGATGATCCACTACAATTAAGTTGTCCCAAATGCATAGAAATTTGGGCAGTCCAAGTGAGCAGGCTGTGGGGCCCAACTGCCCTGGGTAGCCTAGGGTGTTGAGTCAACTTGCTCAAGGTAGATGGGTCCAATAGTCCCTCCCTAGGGTGGTAGTTAGAGGGAGTAAATGTAGTTTTCCACACATGCACGCGCGCGCACACACACACACACATATATATATATATATATATATATACGCAGGCCACCATGCTTGATACCTAAACCAAATTCAAGGTTTTAAAAAGTAAGTTGAACATCCAATACTTGCCTAGTACATGATGAGGCCCAAACAATTGTTGAGCGCAGCTCATAAGAATTGCTGTGTGCTTTGTGGCTTGCTTTTGGAACAATATTTTACCGTTCGATGGTTAATACTACTGGATAAGATGACTCATACAACAACCAGGAGTAAGAATTAAGAAGAAAAAGGTTACTTGCTGAGTCATTACTTATCTAGCTTAACAGTGTCCTTTTCCAATTCTATCTGATATTTGGATCCTCTGACTCTCAAATTTCTGTTTCACTAATAATGGAGTAAACAATTGATTCCCACAGTATGAATCAACTAGTATTCTCATTATTTCTCTTAGTGCCAATGAAACAAAGAAAATTTTCTCTTCAGTAGGATAAAAAATATAAAAAAAATGAAAATTAAATGTGCACACTAAAGTGTTAGACTACATCTGATTCTTAGGGCTGCAAAAGAGTCCTTGTCAGAAGCATCTTAAATGGGCATTCTATTAAGAAAATTGCAGACCCTTATAGTTTAGTTAGATTATGGCACTAGAAAGATCATAACCTGAATATTTTGATTTGTATGCTTGAAGTTTATCACACTTCAATTTGTAATTTGACCTGCTTAATCATATAATATGGAGTCATTTCTGGCTTTCGACATCCAGAAAAAGAAAGAAAGAAAAGAGTGGGTAATTAAGCATGCTAATTCTTTCTATGGAACTTTGGCAAGACACTATAGTAATTGGACTTTTTGCTGCAGGACATGTTCGAGGAAAAGTGAGCTGTACATGAACCGGCGGGGGCCCTTTCCATTGCTGGAGCAGAAGCATATTTCAAATATTATGGACTGAAAGGTGAAAATGTTGTTGCAATAACCAGTGGAGCGAACATGAACTTTGATGGACTAAGGCTGGTATCCCAACTTGCTGATGTTGGTAGGCGGCATGAGTCTGTCCTCGCAACATTTGTTCCAGAGAAGTGCGAAAAGTTCAAAGAGTTTTGTCCATTGGTATGCCAACAAAATACTTTTTCTATGTGCAGTAAGCCAATTCTATTCTTAGCCTTTCTTCCAATGGATTTTCTGAAACTAAGATCATCATTTTGTTTTTTTATAACAATCATCCTCAAAACAAATATTATTGTTGGTTTTGTTAAGTACCTACGTTGTGTTGGCACGGCACATTTTGTGGACAAAAACACTAATTTAAGTTTAAAAGAGTTGTGTCACTTGTTAGTGAAGAGTTCATGCATCACTCCAAAGACTTCGTCTCAAACTTGAATATCTCAACCATTTTTGGGTGATAAGTGACTTAGATGCCTAGTACCTTTGCCTAAGGTGGTTAGTATGGACTACACATAATCTAGGATGATAGAAGTTATGGGGCTATATGAATAATGAAGTTTTTAGCTTAAAAAGATTTAGTTTTCACACTCTATTCATGCGTGTTTGACCGGTACTACTTGGGTTCCAATGTTGAACTCTTTCTTCGAAGCAAGTTCGATAATCGTTTGAGCGGTAAACTAAAAATTGCAAAATCGAGAGCATCATTTGAAGCTTGTTTGATACATGATCAGATGGTAAGTTGAAAAAATTTAGACCAAAGAGTTTTGTTTGAACCTTGTTTGAAGATAATTCGAACATCAAATTTAAAAATCGTGTACTTTAATCTAACACATTCGAATGCTGCATAAATTAAGATCTTTGGTTTAATACCATAATAAATCGTTTGTTCAAAAAGTTTATTCTCATAAAAAAAATATAAGTTTAATTTTTTAATTGATATTTTAACAATGCTCATATTTTTTTTTTCACTTTTACTTTTAGCTTAGTTGCGAATAAGTTATAAGAGAAGAATAAAATTATTAAGAGTTCTAGAAGATTGACCTCTTATAAGATTCCATTATTTAATCTTATATGACTTCAATATGTGAAATATTTAATTGAAATGGGAGATGAATTATAGACATTGTTTGAACTCAAAATCTCTATTTTGATACCATGATAAATGATAGTGAATTTAATCATTTAATTAATATTCTAACAATTTTCATATTTCTTTTCACTTCACTTTTAGCTTAGTTGCTAAGTTATAAGAGAAGAATTGAATTATTAAGACCTCGATCATGGGACTGCACTGCAATATTGACCTCTTATACGATTCCATAGCTTTAATTTCATGACTTTCCTTTGTAATGCAATAATGCAAGTGTTAGAAATATACCGAAAGATAAAATTTTATGAAATAATGCATATTCAAAGATTGAGCTGTTAATAGAGAATATTTCTTCTTTTTTTCTTTTCCCTTCCCCTTCTTCCTTCAGTTATCTTCAGTTTGTCATTAAATATGATTCCACCCTTTTGGGATATTTTTCAGGCGGGTGATCGCCAAGAGGCCAGGTGCTTTGATGAAATTACTAGATGCCTTCAGTGCCCGTTGGAATAGTAGCATGCTCAATTACGGAGGACAGGTTGTGCTCAATTCTCTACTAGCCCTTTGAATTCCCAATTATGCAAAACCCAAATTTATTTTGATAATTTTCTTGGAAATGATCTTTTGATTTTCCGGCCTTTAACTATCGTTGTTTTTTGCTATAATTTATATGGAAGAATAGCCTAAAGAAATTATATTTTTAGTTTGAGCTTATTGCTAAGGGTTACATTGTGTTTTGCCTCTTTACCAGGGTGAGAGTGGTGGAAATGTATTAATGGGTCTCCAAGTTGTAAGCTCTGAGATGGATGAATTCAAGGCTTTGGCCAATAGTCTAGGATATGCATGTATTTGAATCAGGCGATGGAGCTTTGCCACTACTGATGTCACACCTCCATTTCATGGTCATAATTTAAAGTTGGTGCATCTAACGGTGCACGTGATGTTAATATTGACACTTTTTTTTCTTTTACAAAGTTTAAAATAATATAGTATTATGTACACCGTTAGATGCACTAACTTTAGATCTTGGCCATGATTTAGATACTAACAATTTCAAATGAAATGGAGAGAATCATTGTCCTGCTTTAAAGGGCACCACTATGGGTCAGTTTGGCAACCGGGTTGTCCTAGATGCTGTGCACAATTTGACCGGTTGACGATCAAGTTTAAACTTTCAACCTCAAAATTTCACCCACTTTTGACCATATTGCCCCCTGCTTCTCCATCCTTCACGTTTTTATTTTTTTTCCTTGAAAATCTCCTTGCCCACCGAACCAACCAGTTCCTACCCACCATGTTGTTAAATCTCCCAACGGTTGGGATTAAACCAAAAAGAATAAAAAGAAAACAAAGGCTGTGATTTCTTTCACGGAACTGTTCATTTCTCTCACGCTTCTTCTCCTTCTTCCTTTCTCTCTCTAAACCCGTTCTTCTTCTTCTTCCTTTCTCTTTCTTGCTTTTATTTTGGTTATTTTTTATGGCTAGGACGATCAATAGGGGAGTTTAATTGGTTATTTTCTTTTGGTTTGGGAGGAAGGAAGGTGTTTGTTTTCTTGAGAAGTTTGTGGCTTGATTTTTTTTTTTTGTGGCTTGAATTTTCTTGGGTTTTTTTCTCTATTGATCGCCTGGGTTGGTGTTCTTGAAGATTTGGGTTCTTCTTAAATCGAACCCAGTTTTGAGGTCCAGTTTTTTCTCCACATTCAACATGTTCTTTGTCATGAATTGCAAGAACACCAAGCCAGGTGGGTAGAGAGAGAGAGAAAGGAAGAGGTTTAAGAGACAAAGATGGGTTTTGAGGAGAAGAGGGAGAAGAAGGTTAGAGAAATTCCGTGAAAATACTCCAAACCGGTTGCCAAACGCCAACTGTATGTCTCGCTAATAAATCTAAGCTACTGTATAAAGAGAAGGCACAAGGAATGAAATCAGCAGAAAAAAATAGTGACAAGAATCAAAAGATGAAGACCGAGTTGGTGCTTAGCATGTAATATTTGTGGGCCTTACGTAAAATGAACTTATTTTAGGGGTACCTTATTGGTACCTTATTTTTGTCTTTGGAGAAATTCAGATCTGATTGTTGTTCTTGTTTTGGTGTCCAGCAAGCTTTTCCTACTTGGTAACTCCATCACAAGACACCTAGGGCTGAACCATAATTTTAGGAGTGAGGGGGACAAAACTGAAAAAAATGAACTTTTTTTTATGGTAAAGACAAATTTTAGGGGTCAGTTTCATTAAAATTACCTATAATTTAGAAAGAAAAAAAAAATTTCTTTAAAAAAAAAAATTGTGACATTTTAAAATTTGTTTGGAGAGTCCAAAATCCCCGAGGCTAGGGGGTGATTTTGACCCTGTCGGACGCTGTGGTGAAGCTTCTCTTCATCGACTCTAATTTAGCCAATCTCGGTGCCATTTCTCTTCCTGTGGTGCAATTTATTGTTTGTTGTAATTATTGCTATGTAGATAGTCGTGTTTCAGAATTATTGCCTCTTCAAGCTGCCCTTTGTGGCGGCCTTAGTTCATCGAATGGCTCTGGTAATTTATTTGACTCATTCTCAATAGTTTTAATTTTTTTGCACTGATTTATGGTTGTCTTTGGTGGCTTCGATCCAACCAATCTTAGGGTCATTTCCCTTCTTGTGGTGCGACTTACTGTTTGATGCAGTTGTTGCTATGTAGGTAGTTATGTTTCAAAAATATTCTCTTTATTCTACCTCTTGTGGCAGCCCTAGTTCATCTAATGGGTCAGTCATTTATTTCAATCATTTTTAATAGTTTTTGTTTTTGTTTTTTTTTTTTTTTGGGCGCTGATTTCTTGTTTTTTTAGGCTCTTGTTTGGATTGCCCACCCTTTATTTATATATAGTTTGTCGTAGTCTTCTCTTTTACCTTCCCCTTTATTTGATTAGGAAAAAGAAAAGAAAAGAAAGAAAAACTAATTTTTTAATCTACAGCTTACTCCGTGCAAAATAGGCTTAAGTGAATTTAGCCCTTTCGAGTGTAGGTGCTTCGACTACCAAACAAGAGGTAAAATATGAAATTGTGCCTTTAGGCAACATGCATGTCATGAGTGGGGCATATACTCTGTAGTTCTTTTAACGGTGTAGATTTAATTTAGAGAAATTAGATTTAAACGTTGCCAAATCCATTGAGTACAAAATTTGTGCACATTTGACTCAATGATCATGACCAAGTAACCAACCCTCATAACTTTCTAATAATTGAAGTATGGCCAAATATTTCATACCAAGCTACGCTTTAAAGTTAGCACAACAAAAAAAAAAAAAAGGGTTTTAACACCAGATTAGGAGGAAGGCAACATCATCCAAAGTACAAAAAAAGATAATTGAACACGAAATAGTAAACCATTACCCGTAAGAAAAGACAACCATTTCAACAAATCTTTTTGATGCTTTTGGGGTTTCCACTGACCTTTTAACCAGATTCAAGTGTTCAACCATGAGAGCAGAACATGTTTCAGATCTTACCATTTTGCAGACAAAGATCTTGACAGTGATTGGAGAGCTGCTTCACTAGTAAATATAAAATAAAAAGGGTCAAGAAATGCTGCCACTACCACTAGTTGAATTTAAGTTTTATCTCTTTTTTATTTGGGGTTAAGAAATTATGAATGTTGGGGAGAGTTTCATAGAAGCTAGGACAGCTCAAACATATACTTCATCACGATACTCCAACGGAATTTAGTAGGAAACACCCATTTTTCTTATTGCTTTTTTTTTTTTTTTTTTCATTAAACTATTACCCTTTTTGCCAATTGGCTGATTGATTCCCTAATTTGAAAAAAATATTACAATTTACCCTAATTGGTAAATGGCCTAAAAGTCTCTTTGGCCGGGAGTGCGTTTTTAAAAAAATGCAACTTAAAAATGTAGAAATATATGCATTAATTTTAAACATTATAATTATTACTATTAATATTATTATTAATAGGTTTCTATATCTTCATTCGCTTGAGAAAGAAACATTTTCCCCTCACCATTGATTATTTGGTGAGGTAAATAATTCCTCAGATCTTTCTTCTCCATTTCTTTTTCCTCAACCAGCGCCTCTGTCCTCTCAGATCTCACGAACCACATGAAAGTAGCAACACCACGAGAACCACATGGATTAACTAGCAACAGCAGGATTTTCCAAACCAACCAAAACGTATCCTTACTAAAAGGAAAATGACAAACAAATCTTACAGATCTGAGAGGACAGAGACGCTTGTTGAGGAAAAAGAATGGAGAAGAAGATCCAAAGGAATTACAAGATTGACAAGCGCCACAAGTGGGAAATCAACAAATAAATGGGACGTGATAGTGAAAATGAACATTTAATTTGTTTTTACACATTCTTGTTGATCTAAAGGTTGATTTTCATTGCCATGTCATTCCAGTTGTATAGTAATTGAATAACTATATACTAAATAACATTACTCAATAAAAAACATAGGTTAAGGTTTCTTAGAGAGAGCGACACCTATCAATTCAAACAAACTTTATTATTTACAACTCATTCAAACAACAATGTTAGTAAAAAATTGTAAATTTTAAAATTATGAAAGTCAGACAATTGCTTGCATCAAATAGCTTAAAAATAATACCAACTAAAAATGTTGCATTTTTTTTTTCTTCTTCTTATCTTTCCTGAACTCTCTTAAACGAAGGATTGCAACCATTTTGTAATGTGGACACATGGAGGATTTTCTACAAAATGGGACACGTTTCTTGGAACAGTGACTTCTCAACCGACCATAATTGTTTGCTTGGTCCAAGTTGGTCTCCAACAAGTTATTGCAGCACTCCTTAAATTCCTATCCATCTTCAAAGCATCTTCTATCCATCTCTCCTAGCTAGAAAGAAAGAAAGAAAGTATTGATATCAGATTATATAAAATTAAAATGGGCTTTTTAAGGTCTTCCTTGGCTTCCTTTCTTCTTCTGTTTCTTGGGCTATTTGTGGCTGATGCCCAGTTTGTTCCTGCATTGTTCATATTTGGGGACTCTGTTTTTGATGTCGGTAACAATAACAACCTCCACACCCTTATAAAAGCTAACTTCCCTCCTTATGGAAGAGACTTTGTCACTAAACAACCAACCGGGAGGTTCTGCAATGGAAAGCTTGCCGCTGACTTCACTGGTTCATCATTCTCAAACTCCCCATTTCTTTTTTTTTTTTGCGAGTCCAATAAAGCTCGAGCTTTCGCTCGCAGGTGTTGCTTAAAAAAATTATTTACAATCAATGGAGTCGTCAAACCTTAAATTTGATGTTTCATGAGACACCAGAGCCAAATAGCTTATCACTCAAGCTAACCTTTTCGGGTTAAAGTTTCTCTCTTAATTATAGCAATGCTTTTTCTATTGGCTCTTTAATGGAGTTCTCTTTTTCTTTTTTTTTTTGGAAATTACAGCTGAAAGTCTAGGCTTCACTTCTTATCCACAAGCTTATCTTAGCAGAGAAGCCAGCGGAAACAACCTCTTAATTGGTGCAAACTTTGCTTCAGCTGCATCTGGTTATTTTGATGCTACAGCCGACCTATATGTAAATACATTAACAAGATTAAAATTCTAGTTTTTTCTCATATATATATATATATATGACATATGATGTGATACGATATGATATGTTGTTGTTGATTTTGGTGATCTATATATGTAGAATGCGATCCCATTAAGTAAACAGCTAGAGTACTACAGGGAGTATCAGCGTAGGGTGGTGGAAATTACAGGGAAATCAAATGCTTCAACAATAATATCTGGTGCAATCTACTTTCTTAGTGCTGGGAACAGTGATTTTCTTCAGAACTATTACATTGATCCTCTTCTTCACGCCGCCTATTCTTTTGATCGTTTCTCAGACATTCTCATGCAATCCTATACAAATTTCATTCAGGTCCCCCCTCTCCTCACAGCACGGCCTCCCTTTTGTTTTTTGTTTTGTTTTGTTTTGTTTTTTTTTTTATTTTTTTATTTTTGGAAATAAAAACATTAACAAACATTTGTAAGAATTAAGAAAAAAGAAACATTAATTTGTGACAGGGGCTATATGCATTGGGAGCGAGGAGAATTGGAGTGACAACACTACCCCCAATGGGATGCCTGCCAGCAGCCGTGACAATATTTGGGTTGGGTGGGAACGAGTGTGTGGAAAGGTTAAACAATGACGCAATTTCCTTCAATAACAAGCTCAATGCCACATCTCAGAGGTTGCAAAATCACCTTTCTGGTCTCATATTGGTTGTCCTTGATATCTACCAACCTCTTTTCAATCTTGTCACAAATGCTACAGCAAATGGTAAGCATGAGATTGAAAGGTGTTAATTTTTGTTTTTTTGGTGTAAAAGAGTTGTAAATGTAGGCTAAGCGAACAATTTTTCCTAGCTAGGCACCTTAAAAAGGTTACTCGGTCTAAAGACTGGGGACACTCCCCGACGCCCAAGTCAATATGCGGAGCACATAGGGTCTATGAGAGTGCCTTTGGCTGCATGGTAGCATTAGTGTGTGTACTTTTCGTGGGCTTCCTCAGGCTTTCTTAGCAGTCCACGGGCCGACTATATTTATTATGTAATACTATGATCAATACATATATTGATATATTAATTAATTTTTGATAATATCTGTGGTTACAGGGTTTTTTGAGGCAAGGAGGGCTTGCTGTGGAACAGGGTTGCTAGAGACGGCAATATTATGCAATCCGTTATCTGTGGGCACCTGTGCTAATGCATCAGGTTATGTCTTCTGGGACGGTTTCCATCCCTCCGAGGCTGCAAACAACATTATAGCCCAAACTTTGGTCGCAAGTGGCATTTCGCTCATCAGCTAATCAAACACACGCACGCATCTACATACCTCAACATTATTCTGCCTTTATTTCTCTTCAACAGATCGATTTTTCTTAGGGTTGTTTGGTTAATTTATATTTCTTGTGCATGTTTTGTTGTTGTAATATGTTCCCGCAAAAAGAAAAAGAAAAAAAGAAAAAAGAAAATAAAGACTAGCTTGCTTTGATATTGCATCGAGAAATATCTTTTAAAGTTAAATGAGCTTTTTTGGGGAAAAAAATAAACTTTATTTTTAAGTTTTTCTCAAAAATGATTTTTCGGTATTTTTTAGACTAAAAAAGTATATATATATATATATATATATATATATATATATATTACTAAACAGACCAATTTTTTGTTTGGCGTAGCTTTTTATATACTAAAAGTACTGTTTAAAAACTTCTTAACGCAATTCCAAATAGATTCTAACCATAGTACTGACTGAGGCTTTACCCTTGGGCTATGCAAACCCAATTTGAACTCACTGAACAGGTAATTGACAAAAAAAAAAAAAGGTCTAACGGGTTTTATATGATCTTCAATTTGGGTTCAACATTCCCAACTTGTCTTAGAACAAATCAAATATATATGGTAAGAAATTAAAATAAAAAATTTTCACTAATTCTTTTTAGTTGTACCTTTGAAAAATCAGTTGGTGGTACGGGAACTCCTTGCACCCATCACGTAATTGAATAATATAAATTAATCAAGCAGCTGAAGTCGATTTCTTGGTTCCCCTCCCATGTTTGGTGGCATGAAGTTGACTATAGATTGTAGCTGTCATCGATCTTGGAAGATGAAGATGGATAACTAGTTTGGCTTTATGAATAGGTCAACGAAGGTTTAATTATTTTTTATGATTTACTTAATTCTATTAAACTTTTTATCTTTTTTGCAGTTTCTCTTTAAAGTTCAAAAACTTTTAATTGAGTGTATTGAATTTAAAAAAATTTGCAATCTCAATCCTCCCGTTAAGGTTTGTCAAATGTCGAAACAATGATTATACCCTTGTAAATTTTATGAAATTACAAAATTACACTTAAGTTACAATGATTTTATTTTTTTTGTTTTTTTGTTTTTTTTTTTTTTTAAACAAAAAAGTGGGGGGGGGGAAAAAAACCTAAGAAAAATACAAGAGTATTTTGAACTTCGGGGGAGATTACAAAACGATGAAGTTTTCCCTTATTTTTGTCATGGCAACTTGGGTTGTGACATTCACTCTCAAATTAAATCTTATGTTAGTGAGGGTGACATGTTTTGTCCATTTTCTTATCAATGATTGCAAGCAACTCTTACGTACGTAAAGATTGGCTGGGATACCATGTTTGTCCACATCCGTTATGCACATGCTGATGCGGATGTGCTTCTACCCGTCAAGTTGTCCTTCACCCAGAATTCAAACACAATTAGAATAAAATGACAATCGCTGTCAGCACAAAGACGTTGGATAGACAATAAATTGGTAGAAGCATTAGGGCTATCTATTTTACATTTGAACTTAGAAATAACAAAAAAAATACAAACGCCTCATGATGAATTTATCCAAGAAAGTAAAACATATATTAAATGGCGAAATTATTATGTATACTTGTCCCACTTGGTTACAAGCTGCGTTACCAAACTCGACACTGCTTATGCCAAGTGCAATCACTTATAAATAAGAAGATAAATTTACGACTTCTCTCTAGTGAGAGAAGCTTTTCATTCTCTCTAGGTAGGGTACCTAGAAAACTTGCCTCCTTTGTGAGACTTTTTACCACCGGTTGTGTGGTTGTTTGGGGAGGAGGGAAGGTTCTTCCTCTTTCCCTTCTCCCC
>NC_081550.1:6408181-6415004 GCF_901000735.1 Corylus avellana
TTTTTTTTGACGATTGGTGTTCTCGTGGCTTTCAAGTTTCATTTCCACCCTTTAACACAATGTTTCTTCACCACCTTCCGTTGCACAAGGCCACTTGCCTCCTTCACCATCCAGCTCCCCGCCACTTGCCGCTTGTCGTCCTCATATACTCTCCTTTAGTCAAATCAGGTCTTCACGCGCCAGTCCACTGTCCTCACTGGCCTCCCAGCTCCCCACCGCCACATTCCGCTTTGCCTCTAGCCATTCACGCGTCTCATGTGTTGACGTGTGTTCCCCAATCCCTGATCAGCGGGCTTCTCTTGCTGCTCCTCCACATTTTTCACCACCAACATTGCTATTTGTAGGATTATTTTTTGTTGTTTTTCCGTTTGCTGTTTTTGTTTTTTTCTTTATTTTCCATGTATTTCCTATAGTTTTGTTTGAGTTTGTGGGTTTTATTCTCTCTTTGCTCTTAAGGTTCTTCTTTATTTTTTTTACGTATTTCCAAATTGATGTGGCAATTTCATATCAAAGCTCAATACAAGTTAGAGTAATATTATTTGGTAAACTGATATATGATTTCCATATCACTAAAATGATGTGTCAACGAAAATCGGCCTTTAATTTTTAATTTTTTATAAGATTGTATGATAATTGTATAAGAGTCTAAAATATAACACTACTCATCTAAAAGTTAACAGAATTACCACATCAGTATCACAATATAATTGCAAGATATAAAAAACAAAAAAAAAAAGCTTTTCCAGTTAAAAAGAAAAAGAAAAAGAATATATAGGTTAATTAAGTGTTTTAGAGAGAGTAGCAGTTAACATGGTACGCCACCTATCAATTCAAACAAAACTTATTTTTTACAACGAACTTAACCATGCGTGTGTATATATATATTATCATTTCTTAACTGAACTTTCTAAAAAAGGACTGCAATCATTTTGTAATGTGGACACATGAAAGATTTTATAGAAAATTGGTCATGTTTCTTGAAACAGTGACTTCTCAACCGACCATCTTTGTTTCCTTGGTGATTAGTGTGTGTTTGACGGTCTCATCAAGATCAAAGGTTTAAAGGTTGGTCTCCAACCAATTATATATTGGAGATGCCGCTAAAATTTTTTTGGCGTCCTAATAATTTTCTCTACCCTAAAAATTTGGTAATTCAAATAATATATGCATCACAAAAAAAAAAAAAAATCTATAAAAGTTCATAAATATGTGCTCAAATTGATATATTATAAATGTAACATATCGGTACTATATCAAAAAGACAAAAATACAAACAAAAAAAGTATTTAGAACTGCACTTTAATTTATTGTCTCTTAGAAATACAAAATCATCAAGTAGCGAATCTAAATTGAAGCTCTCATCACTTTCCCTTTCAATATGGAGAACTATACTATTTGCAAGAAAATCATCCTCCATTTTATTGCGAAGTCGTGTTTTAACAATTTTCTTTGTTGAAAATGGTTGTTTGATAGTTGCTGTAGACACTAGAAGAGTCAAAACAAAAACAATTATCCTTTACAAGTCTTCATAATTGGTTGATAAGGTCTTTTTTGTAGATATGTCTTTAGAATTTAGTCTCTATTTTAATTTTTTTTTTTTTTTTTCCTTAAGCAAAGATCTATTGGCAGACTTACTACCTTGACATGACTTGGTTAGAATTTGATTGGAACTTATTGAAATCATTGGTGATCTTCATAATAGTTGGCAATTAAAATTATGCATTTCATACAATTAAAACATGTAACAAAAATATATATTCTTAAGAAAAATAATTTACTTGAACAATCTAAATATAAAAAGTTTAATCATAAAATTTTACAAGTAATTGGTATGAATTATTGAAGGCTTTAAGACCTATACTTAGGGGTTTATTTATTTATTTTAATTTTTTTTTAAGTATAAACGTTAGGCCTTTTTTTTCTTTTTTTAATCATGTTGTAAAGTGCTGCTATAAGAGTTTAAACGGTTTGTACCGTTGGAAAGTATTTGGAGTTTGGTCTCTCAACCAAACGTACTGGCCCACTCGTGTTAAAAGAAAGGCAGTGGTCCATTGATACATTAAGCCCATTGACCGATTGACTTATTGTAAGAAAGAAGCTGCAATAGTCCACAAATAGACAAAAATTTATTTAAACGATGCGTTTAATAAGTGGAATGTTTGTCATCGTCTTCTTCCCCTTTTCATATAACCTAAACCTAAAAGCCATAAACACTGAAATTGTTGCAGAAAATTTCCAGAGATCCAGCACTGCTTGAGTCGTTTGCCCTTTATGTTCGATGAGCGAGTGTCGATCGTAAGTAAGAGAAAATAATTTTTTTTTGGGGGGTGCAGTGTGGAACTCGGGTAGAAAAACAGCAAAGAATTTTTTTTTTAAAAAATCTTTAGGGGTGCCGTGGCACCCCCAAAGCCTAAGGTGGCTCCGCCACTGCACTTCCAAGCCTCTACCTCCAAGTTATAACTACCCATCTTCAAGGCCTCCTCTATCTATCTCCTAGAAATAAAGAAAGAAACAAAGTGTTGATATCAGATTATATATATATAATGAGACTTTCAAGATCTTTCTTGGCTTCCATTCTTCTTCTGTTTCTTGGGCTATTTGTTCCTGCATTGTTCATATTTGGGGACTCTTTTTTTTTTGATGTCGGTAACAATAACAACCTCGCCACCCTTATAAAAGCTAACATTCCTCCTTAGATCATTTTCAGTGGAGGAGCCAAATTTTTATGCAAAATAGTTTCTTACAACTAACTTTTATCTAATTTAGCTAATAAATTTTTAAATGCATCCATATCCGATTAGCTATATTTTTATCTATAGCATTTAAATATTATTAAAATTGAGAAAGGTTTTGGGAAAAAGAGAACTTGTGAGAGAAAAAAATGGGAAAAGTTTAGGAAAAAAGAGAACATACAGAGAAAAAGTAGGAAAAGATTTGAAAAAAAGAGAAAACAGGTGAGAGAAATAATAAAAAATAAAATTGCTCTCTTAAAAAGTGCTGCTACATTTAGCTTTTTTTTTTAACTCTTCCAATCAAATATCTATTTTACATTTTCTTTTGGCTAATCCAATGTAGGGAGTTTTTTAAACATTTGAAGAGTTATTTTAGATAAAAGTAACATTTGGCTTTTCCATTGCGAATGCTCTTATGGAAGAGACTTTGTTACTAAACAACCAATTGGCTGGTTCTGCAATGGAAAGCTTGCCGCAAACTTCACTGGTCCATTCTCAAACTCTCCAATTTTTAATTTTTTTTTTTTTTAAATTTTTTAAATTTTTATTTATATTTATTATTATTATTATTATTTTATGTTTTCTATATATTCTTTTTATAAATTGGGTATATGGGCAAACCACCCTTTTACATGGTTCGAACCTTAGACCTGATGTTTCATGAAGTACTGGGCTATGTGACTTACCACTCGAATCAACCCCTTGGAGTTAAAGATTTTTTATTAATAGTAATACTTTATACTGGTTCTTTATTGGAGTTCTCATTTGTGGGTTTTTTTTTTTTATATTCTTCTAATTACAGCTGAAAGCCTAGGCTTCACTTCTTATCCACAAGCTTATCTTAGCATAGAACCAGGTGGAAATAACCTCTTGATTGGTGCAAACTTTGCTTCAGCTGCTTCTGGTTATTTTGATGCTACAGCCGGCCTATATGTAAATACATTAACAAGATTAAAATTATAGCCTTTTCTCATTCATATATATTAATATATATGACATGATGTGATATATGTTGTTGATTTTGGTGATATACGTAGCATGCGATCTCATTAAGTCAATAGCTGGTGTACTACAGGGAGTATCGGCGTAGGGTGGTGAAAATTGCAGGGAGATCAAATGCTTCAACAATAACATCTTGTGCAGTCTACTTTCTTAGTGCTGGGAACAATGACTTTCTTCAGAACTATTATGTTGATCCTCTTCTTCAATCCACCTATTTTTTTGATTGCTTCTCCGACATTCTCTTGCATTCATATACAAATTTCATTCACGTCCCTCGTCTCCTCACACCACTTCTCAAACAATATTGATTACTTATTAACAAACATTCATTAATATTTGTAAGAATTAAGAAAAAATAAAGAAAATTTGTATGCATTAATTGATAAACTAAGAAACATTAATTTGTGATAGGGCCTATATGCATTGGGAGCGAGGAGAATTGGAGTGACAACACTTCCCCCAATGGGATGCCTGCCAGCAGCCATGACATTATATGGGTTGGGTGCGAATGAGTGTGTGGAAAGGTTAAACAACGATGCAGTTTCCTTCAATAAGAAGCTTAATGCCACATCTAAGAGGCTGTAAAATCGCCATTCTGGTCTCATATTGGTTGTCCTTGATATCTACCAACCTCTTTTAAATCTTTCCACAAATGCTACAGCAAATGGTACGTAAGCATGAGATTGAAAGGTGCTAAATTTGTTTTGTTTTGTTTTGTTTTGTTTTTTTTCTCAGACACATATTAGTAAGTTGAAAAAGTACACTAGGTAAACAATTTCTCCTAGACACCTAAAGGAAAGTGACTCGTCATTTAGCTCATCGAACCTCTACTATGAGACCAAACTCATTGTATATATAGTGTTGATACACGGGCTACCCATAGTGACCTCAAGCCACTTTCTAGGAAGGGTCGTCAAAAGGTTAGCCAGTCTAAAGACCATAGACACTCTGACACTCATGTCGGTAAAAGCCCTTATAATTTATTAGAGAGAGTAAAGACAGATAAAATAGACTAAAGGTCTGTTGGGGATTGCATTAGAAAGTTTTAAAAAATATTTTTAGCACCTAAAAAGTTATACCAAACAAAAGCTAGCATGTTTGGTAAAAAATTCCAAAAATACTTCTTTGCCTTTTTTATTCTAAAAATGGCCAAAAGATACTTTTTGGCAAAAATTTAAAAAAGAAACTTTTTCCAAAACTCGTTTTTTCACTTAAAAACTCTATTTTTCAAACACAATCTCAGACATGCTATAAGAGTATGTATATTATGAGCGAGGCAATCGCATGGTAGTGTCAATGCATGTACTTTTCGTGGGCTTTCTTAGCAGTCGGGCAGTATTTATTATGTAGTATGGTCCTCGCATGGTAGTGTCAATGCATGTACTTTTCTTGGGCTTTCTTAGCAGTTGGGCGGTATTTATTATATAGTATGGTCCTCCATATATATATTTATTTATTTATTTATTAATTAATTTTTCATAATATGTGTGGTTTTAGGGTTTTTGGAGGCAAAGAGGGCTTGTTGTGCACCAGGCTAGTGACAACAATGTTATGCAATTCATATTTGTTGATGCACAGTTTTCTGATGATGACACAGCACACCTTACCAAGTCGTGTCCTCACGTTGGAGGAGGAAATGAGCTGCAAACAAAACAGATAGAACAAACAGAAGGATCAAAGCAACCAGTGGTGTTCTAGTGGGAGAAGCTCTGATGCCTAAGTCAGTTTGAAAGAGAAGAAATAATAGCAACAAAAACTAGAGAGCAAGGTTGCAATTACCGAGATGTATTAATGGGTCTCCAAGTAGTAAGCTCCGAGATGGATGAATTCAAGGCTTTGGCCAATAGTCTAAGATATGCTTATGCATTTGAATTAGGGATGAAGCTATGCCACTATTGATGCACTAGTAGATGTCATATCTCCATTTCAAGGTCAAGATTTAAAGTTGGTGCATCTAACGGTGTACATGATGTTAATATTGACTCGTTTTTTATAAAGTTTAAAATAATATAGTATCATATACACCGTTAGATGCTCTAACTTTAGATCCTGACCATAATTTAGATACTCTTCATTTCAAATAAAATGGAGAGGATCATTGTCTTGCTTTAAAAGGGCACCACTATATGTCTCTCTAATAAATCTGAGCTCTTGTCACTACAAGAAAATGACTCATCAGGGGCGACTTATTATAAAGTCGCCCCTAATACTCAACTATTAGGGGCGACTTTTGAAAGTCGCCCCTAATAGTTATGTATTAGCGTCCACTTCCAAGTGGACGCTAATAGCCGACCCAAAAGATGAATAATAGCGTCCACTCTACAGTGGACGCTAATAACTCGACCCTAATATACTCGCGGGAAATATTCAAGAGGCGGGAAAAAGAACATTAAAGTCGACTTTCAAAGTCGACCCTAAAGAGTGTGTGGAGGAATTAAAAAAAATAAAAAATATTAATCACCAATAGCGTCCACTAAAAGTGGACGCTGAAGAGTGATCATTAGGGTCGACTCTGAAAGTCGACCCTAATGCCTAAGTATTAGGGTCGACAAAGGCGACCCTAAAGAGCGCGTGGAGGAATTAAAAAAAATAAAAAAAAATAATTTTAATCACCAATAGCGTCCACTAAAAGTGGATGCTGAGAAAATCATCCCAGTAAAACCACAATGCTTAAGTATTAGGGTCGACAAAGTCGACCCTAAAGAGCATGTGGAGGAATTAAAAAAAATAAAAAAAAATTAATTTTAATCACCAATAGCGTCCGCTAAAAGTGGACGCTGAAGAGTGATCATTAGGGTCGACTCTGAAGTCGACCCTAATGCCTAAGTATTAGGGTCGACTAAAGAGCGTGTGGAGGAATTAAAAAAAATAAAAAAAAATAATTTTAATCACCAATAGCGTCCACTAAAAGTGGACGCTGAAGAGTGATCATTAGGGTCGACTCTGAAAGTCGACCCTAATGCCTAAGTATTAGTCGACCCTAAAGAGCTTGTGGAGGAATTAAAAAAAATAAAAAAAATTAATTTTAATCACCAATAGCGTCCACTTTTAGTGGACGCTGAAGAGTGATCATTAGGGTCGACTTTGAA
>NC_081550.1:6415271-6421978 GCF_901000735.1 Corylus avellana
AAAAAAAAAAAAAAATTAATATTAATCACCAATAGCGTCCACTTTGAAGAGTGATCATTAGGGTCGACTTTCCTAAGTAATAGGGTCGACAAAGTCGACCCTAAAGAGTAGGTAGGAAAATAAAAAAAAAATTAAAAAAAAAAATTTTTTTGATGCCCAATAGCATCCACTAAAATTGTGTATATATCACTGCATTGTTTAAAATTTTCAAATAAAGTGACACAATATGCATCGTTAAATATAACAAAATAAAATTTTAACCGTAAAAGTAAAGCTCTCCCTTTCACTTAATATTCCATATGTACAGTTGTTTCAATATATATATATATGTTTTTTTTTTAAAAAAAAAAGGAAAAATTCTTCTATTTCAATTCCATCCTCCTAAAGAAAGATTTTAATTTGTATATATTTGCCATTTGGTTAGGAGTTTCATTTGGAGGATAAAGTTTTCATTCGGTCTAATTTGAAGACTTCAGTTTTAAGTGGATTCCCCAAATGATTCCTAACCAAATGGGATTTAATTCCCCGAATGAAAACTTAATTCTTAAATCCCATTTCATAATTCATATTAAATTTGACATATCTAATAGTGTATATATATGATATGACAAATAAAAAGAAACAAAACTAAAGACAAATAAAAAGATTAACTTAAAACATACTAAACAAAATAAAAAGGGTAAACTATGGGGTGCCTCCCATGAGCGCTAAGTTTAACGTCTTCAGCCAGACGGTGGTCCCTGCTCACTGTTGTCCAGAAGATGATGCTCCTGCAGATGGCGGTGGCAACCAGGTGAGAATGGACTGCATCAATTCTTCTAAGGTGCCTAGGCGTTTGTCCATCAATTTGAAAGTTTTGGATGCCTCATTTCTTTGGCCAGCCAACTCTCTTCGAAGGCCCGCTATTTCTTCAATAAGTGAGTGGTTTTGTTCCTCCTCCTCAGATGCCTCTGGCTCAACTTCAGGTTCATCTTCGGCCATCGGCTCGGCCTCACTCTCTTCCGCACCAGGTGCTGGTCCTCGGGGCATGTGGGACAAGCTCTTGTTCTATTGGCGAATGCCAAATATGGGAGTAGTAGTGACTGGCTCATCAGCTGCGGTACCCTTGATGCCTTTCTTCCGGAGGATGTACGAGATTAAGTATGGGAAAGGCAACCCCCATGAATGTGTGGACTCCGCTCCTCCAACGTGCACCCCATTCTAAAATTTCTGAATTTGGTTCCAAATTATGTCGGGAATGGAGTACCAAGCATCTTTATGGAAGGCGTAGAGTGTTTGAAGAAATTGATCCCGCCTTTGAGATTTGTGCCCCAAGGGAAAAGCATTACGGTGTAATATGGAGTCCACAAACCAAAGCCGTTGAGGTAGCTTCGATCGGCTGCCGGCATTATGATGGGAATCGGCATATTGCCCATCGCATATGTCCTCAATGATTTTCGCCACGTAGAATCTGGCTGGTTGCTCAGCAAGTTGTGCGGCTTCTGGAGGGTGCTCATGATTGCATTGAAGGGCAGCAGCAATGTCGGCCCATGTTACGTCAATAGCTTTGCCTTTCACTTTGGAAGAGAGGGCCGCCACGTTGTTGCAGTCATGCGACAGGTTGGCATAGAACTCGATCACCAATTTTCTGTAGGCAGTGGTGGTGACCGGCTTGAAAAGCTTGTTGAACCCCTGTCGCTTGAACTCGGCGACCGCCCATTGAGTCGCCTCAAGATTTTGAAAGTCTTCGCGAATGGCGAAGGTGGTCTCAAATAGCAGCTCCCGCTCCTCAAAAGTGGGTGGGGGACAAATGGCTCGGGTATCGGACCCTCGGGAGGACGAAGCTCGAGCTCTTGGCATGATGAGGTTGATTGGGTACTTTTGACAAACACTTGGTGTGCACTAGAGATAGCCAAAATTGGAGAACAAAGCAACTCCGCTCAAAACCCCCTGCAAAAACAGCAAAATCCAACCACAACAAAGCAATGTGGGTGGATGAACACCCATAATTGCAGAAATATGAGAAAAAAAAAATGTTGGGGAAGTAATCGGGGTTGGGGTGTTGATGGGAATGGGGAATGGGGTGTAAATTAGAGGTGGTGAAAAATACCTGGTTTGGTTGCCGGAGAAGAGAACCATGAGGTGGTTGTGTGGTAGGGGTGGTGAAAAACGGTGGAGGAGTGGAGGAGTGGTGAAAAACGCTGGAGGAGTGCCGAAAGTGGGTGCTGCTTGGAGAAGAAAAATATGTGGGTGTGGGGGGAAAGTGACCTAAAATAGGTCACGTGATGTGCTGGCCGAGTGCGATCGATCGCACAAATGGTGCGATCGATCGCACTCGGCCAGCATATGGGTGTATTGTTTCTGTTACTGCGATTGATCGCACCCAAGATGCGATCGATCGCAGTAATAGAATGTTAAAAGAGAGGTAGAATGTAAATTATATATATATAATTTTTTTTATTTTAATTTTTATTGCATAATGTAAAACAACTTTGATAGTGATACAATGAAATGATAGGATCAAGTGACAATCAAAATTGAAACAATTGAAATTAAAGGTTCATTCAAACATCCGTTTGATCATAGTACATTTGTTCAATCGATCATGATAGGATCAAATGATCGATGAAACTTGAAACAATTAAATTGAAGGTTTGATCGAATATCTGATCAATCATAATGAATTAGTTCGATTGATCGTGATAAGATCAAATGATTGAAACAATTGAAATTGAAGGTTTGATCGAATATCCGATCAATCATAATGAATTAGTTCAATTGATCGTGATAAGATCAAATGATTGAAAGAATTGAAATTAAAGGTTTGATCAAATATCCGATTGGTCCTACCTAGTGCATTCAATCGATCGATCGTGATAAAATCAAATGATCGAACAAAATTCAAACAAATTAAATGTTCGATCGAACATTGAATTGAAGTCTAAGCATTTTATATTATATTAGTGCATTACTTAAATTGATCGGGATACAATCAATACAACTTGACATGATTGAAGGTTCAATCAAACATTTGATAAAATCAATTCCGATCGATACTATTACATATTAGTCTGATCGATCGTAATGGGATCAAATGTTCGATCAAACATCCGATTGATCATAATGAATTAGTTCGATTGATTGCGATATGATTAAATGATCAATCAAACATCCGATCGATCCTAACAGATTAGTTCGATTGATCGCGATAGGATCAATCGTTCGATCAAACATCTGATTGATCGTAATGAATTAGTTCGATTGATCATGATAGAATCAAATGTCCGATCAATCCTACTGAATTAGTTCGATTGATCGTGACAGGATTAAATGTTCGATCAAACATCTGAGCGATCCTAATGAATTAGTTCCATTGACTGTGGTATGATCAATTGATAGATCAAACTAGATACAATTGAAGGTTCAATCGAACATTCAATTGAAGGTTCAATCCAGCATTCAATTGAACTATTAGCTTTTTATATTATCTTAGTGCCTTAGTTATATTGATCTTATATTATCTTTGAATTTTGTATTATTTTATAACTAATTATAAGAGAAATATCAACTTAATGATCTTTATCATAAAAATTTTATGAACCGAAATTTTTAGTTAATATTATAATAGTAAAAACATATTATAAGAGAAAAATTACAAATAAATAAATAAATAAAAATTAAAAAATTGGTAGTATAATTTTTTTTTTTGGAAAATTATAAAAAGATACTAAAGTAGCCTCCCGAACAACCAAATTGTATAAAAATGCCACTTATTTTTAATATTCATATAATACCCCTATTATTTTAACAAATAAATAATAAAATAATTGAAAAAAAAAAACGAAATTTTTTTCAAAAAATAAATTACAACTTGCTTCATGTTTTTTTATATTTTTCTCATTTATTTTGGAGCCTTTTTTTTTTTTTTCACAATTTTTTTTTTTTTAAGAAAAATGCCCCAAATAGCCACTAATTGAGCTACACCAAATAATTTGCCGCCATCTGGTAAAAACTGGCGGGTGCTCAAATTTTCGGAGGAAATACCACGTACATGAGCTGCAGCTAATATTAGGATTCAGTACTCTCACTCTCACTCTCACTCTCTCTCTCTCAATCGATCTCTCTCACTCAGTACTCCGGCGCAAGGTTCTCTCTCCGACAGCTCTCTTTCCGGCACACCTCTCTCTGCCAGCTCTCACTCCGGCGCACTTAACGCTCTCCTGTAGCTTTCTCTCCGGTATGAGTTTTTCCTAACCCTTGAAAACCTTAAATGAGTTTCTCCTCTCTTCTTCTCTTTCTATTTTGCATCTGCTGTTCATGGGTTACAGTTTTGCATCTAAAATGGTTGATTTTTGTGGTTTCTATACTGTTTCCTGTGATTTTTAGTATTGGGATATTTTCAAACATAGTAGGAGGCTAATATTTGATCATTTCAAGCTTGTGTTGGGTGTAAATTTATTCAATTTTGCTCTTCATTTTGTTGTCAACACTGTCTCTGGAGAAAATCCAATTGATTTCTTGATGGCAAATTTACTAACCTCTAGAGTATAGCCCTTTATTGGTACAGAGTACAAATAAGAGTAAAAAGGCTAACTTAAAATGTGAGATACAGAAAAATAAAGAAAAAATTATTCATATTTATCAATAGTTTAGGGGAATAAGAATTAGCAAAAACTATCTCAAGCATGCATATACAGAACTCAAAAAAAAAATTGGAGAGTTTTTTTATTAATTTGTTTTTTTTTTTTTCTTTTTCACAAACCATTCCATCAAAAGATAGAAACTACACATAACCAAAGCTGAAATGAGAGTATGGTACTAGGTGAAACACAGAATAATATGATTTTAAATTGTTTCTAAAAGTGCTAACCCCATGCCAAAACAACCCAACTAGTGCAACTTATATATCCCATCATTCTTTTCGGTATCAATTCTAATCTATCAAAGGGTCCAAACAGAATTTTTCCTTTTTAATCTCTCTAAAATGGCAACAAGTTCACATACCATCTATACAAGAGAGTTTTACATTTTGTGGTCAACCACATGAAAGTTACAATTGAAATGATTCATATGTTGCCCAATGGTAGTATAACATTCACCTATGTTTGGAATTCGAGAGTTCTAAGATAAATTATGTCTGGTATAATGCATGACAGAAATGCAGTAATCCTAAGCATACTTGTTCAAATTGAAACAAATCAATTTAAAATCATGAATCAATGAACCTGCATCATAATTAAGTCACTATATTAAAGACAAACAACGTGAACATGTAGTAAATTATGTGGCACCAACGTTTTTTTCTAGTGTAATGGTTGCTTTTTATGTGTTGCAAATCAGTGATTTTTGTTCAAGCGATCACACATTAACTAATCTAAACAAGGTAGATGAGAAACATGAGTATATTTAAGCATGTACTAGATGGAACTTACTCTAAACCAAGAGATAACAATTAAATAGAGGACCATTAATATAACTATGTATTTCATTGAACAAACAGATATACTACAAAACTTTGTTTTTTTTTTTTCCTTCATAGAGATTGTTAAACTTCAAACCCAAAACATTAACAATGTAGGAAGAGAAGAGAGAAATTGATCATTCTTGAACAAAGTGTGTAGTATGCAAGACAAGCAATAAGAAAAATACACATCTAAAACTTTGTTTATTATCCCCATTCATAAAGGTCATTCATTTATGACACGACCTGCAAACCCGACACAAACTCAACATGGATTTAGCGAGTTATAATTAAAAAGTCTGACTTGTTTAATTAAATGTGTAAAATTAGGGTTGATCCATATAGTCTTATACGCATACCTTGACACAACCCGAACTCGAAACACAAGAAGTTGCCACCCCTAACTATTCATGGCCAGGGTAATTAATAGTACTGCAAATTGGGGAGGATATATGAAAAATAAAATTTATGACATTACCTGTAAATTAACATTCTAGAGCCATGTTGTATTATTTGATTAGTTTGATGTAACATATGGTTAATTAATTGGATGACATATTGATAGAGAGACATTTAAAAGTAGATAAAAAAATTAAAGATTTAATCGTCAAAATTGAAATCGCACGAAAACCCTAATAACTTAATTAGAAAAACAAAAGGGGAAGCTAGTAAGATTTGCTATAGTCATGTTGAGGCCTTAGTCTTTGTGGCTATGGTTTTATTTTCTAGCAAATCATCAGAACTGAAAAAGAGAATAAAAACAGGTTATTGGCTGGGATAGCTTTTAAGTTGTGGGGGCTTTTTGGAGTGGGAGTGTGAAAATATATAAGGAGGAGATGATATTTTTTTCTCTAGATTTGTTAGATTTGAGGTGGAAGATGGGTCCAAGGTGAGGTTTTGGCATGACTTCTAGTGTGGGGAGCAACCCTTGGAGATTTCCTATCCGGATTTGTTTAGTATTGCACATTGTAAGGATGCGTGGGTGGTGGATTATATACAATTCCGAAAAAGAAATGTACATTGGAACATATGCTTTTCCATAACATATGGAACTCAAATACTCTTTTTTTGAGCTGGTGTATTCTAATAGAGTGAGCAAGGAGGAGAGGATGAAATTTGTTGGATCACCACCAAAAGGTAAAAGTTTGAACTGAAGTCATTCTATCATGTGTTATCCATTCTTGTAAGTTCTCATTTTCCTTGGAAGAGTATTTGAGTATGTTGAGGGTCCCTTAAAAGTGACATTCTTTGTGTGGAGAATGTCACT